>NC_079189.1:68989518-69224518 GCF_029499605.1 Hyla sarda | reverse complement strand
GGTTTCAAAACTACAACTCCCAGCAAGCCCGGGCAGCCATCGGCTGTCCGGGCTTGCTGGGAGTTGTAGTTTTGAAACCTCCGGAGGTCCGCAGGTTGAAGACCACTGCGGCCTTCGACATCATCCAGCCCCCTCTCACCCCCTTTAGTTCTGTACAGTACTCACCTCCGCTCGGCGCTGGTCCGGTGCTGCAGGGCTGTCCGGAGAGGAGGTGGTCCGGTGGGATAGTGGTTCCGGGCTGCTATCTTCACCGGGGAGGCCTCTTCTAAGCGCTTCGGGCCGGCCTCAGAATAGTCACGTTGCCTTGACAACGACGCAGAGGTGCGTTCATTGCCAACGTACTTCTGCGTCATTGTCAAGGCAACGCCTCTATTCCGGGCCGGAAGCGCAGAGAAGAGGCGCCCCCGGTGAAGATAGCAGCCCGGAACCACTATCCCACCGGACCACCTCCTCTCCGGACAGCCCTGCAGGACCGGACCAGCGCCGAGCGGAGGTGAGTACTGTACAGAACTAAAGGGGGTGAGAGGGGGCTGGATGATGTCTAGGGCCGCAGTGGTCTTCAACCTGCGGACCTCCGGAGGTTTCAAAACTACAACTCCCAGCAAGCCCGGACAGCCGATGGCTGCCCGGGCTTGCTGGGAGTTGTAGTTTTGAAACCTCTGGAGGTCCGCATGTTGAAGACCACTGAGGGCGGATGATGAGAAGAGGATGATGAAGGGGGGGGGTGTGGGATGATGACAAGAGGATGATGAAGGGGGGGTGGGATGATGAAGGGGGTGTGTGGGATGATTACAAGGGGATGATGAAGGGGGGTGGGGATGATGACAAGGGGATGATGAAGGGGGGATGTGTGGGATGATGACAAGGGGATGATGAAGGGGGGGATGTGTGGGATGATGACAAGGGGATGATGAAGGGGGGATGTGTGGGATGATGACAAGGGGATGATGAAGGGGGGATGTGTGGGATGATGACAGGTGATGATGATGAGGGTCTGGATGATGACAGGCGGTGATGATGATGAGGATGTTAATTAAGGGTCTGGATGATGACAGGGGGGGATGATGTATTTCCCACCCTAGGCTTATACTCGAGTCAATAACTTTTCCTGGGATTTTGGGTTGAAATTAGGGGTCTCGGCTTATACTTGGGTCGGCATATACTCGAGTATATACGGTATTTCATGAGGGAGGAAAACCTAATAAATGGCTGGCCAAAATAATTAAAAATCAAAATGGTAATCATTTTATTAAAGCAATTTATGATAAAAAGAGAGGAATAGTTGGTGATGATGAGGCATTTTTTGTTGTTGTTTTTTTTTAGATCATTATAAAGAAACCTATAGAAGCGATCCGGAAATAAATAATGAAGGAATCAATACATATTTAAATGGTATAAACCTCTCAAAAATTTCAATAAATCTAAAAAATTATTTGGATGTTACCATAGATATGGCAGATCTGAGTAATGCTCTTAATGGGGTATTCCAGGAAAAAAAACTTTTTTTAATATATCAACTGGCTCACTACTTATGAGCTTCTGAAGTTAAGGTTGTTCTTTTCTGTCTAAGTGCTCTCTGATGACACGTGTCTCGGGAACCGCCCAGTTTAGAAGAGGTTTGCTATGGGGATTTGCTTCTAAACTGGGTGTTTCCCGAGACAGGTGTCATCAGACAGAAAAGAACA
Organism: Hyla sarda; assembly: GCF_029499605.1. NCBI lineage: Eukaryota > Metazoa > Chordata > Amphibia > Anura > Hylidae > Hyla > Hyla sarda. Next base: position 69,222,833 of record NC_079189.1, on the reverse strand, counting down.
ACCTTAACTTCAGAAACTCATAAGTACTGAAAGGATTAAGATTTTTTAATAGAAGTAATTTACAAATCTGTTTAATTTCTGGAGCCAGTTGATATCTAAAAAAAAGTTTTTTCCTGGATAACCCCTTTAAGTCGTTTTCAGGGAATACTGCGTCGGGTCTTGACGGCCTACCGTCGAAGTCTATCATAAATTTGGTGATACATTGTTGTCTAAGCTGCGAGAGGTTATCACAGAATCCTGTAAGGAAGGGAGGCTGACAGATTCCCTGTGCGAGACATTAACTATCCTTATACCCAAAAAAGGAAAAGATTTGAAGGAAGCCAATTCTTATCGGACGATTTCGCTTCTAAATTGTTTTCAAAGGCCCTGACTCTACGCATTAAGCCCTTGATGAGCCTCATAGTGAATGAGGATCAGGCAGGTTTTATGGCAAGTAGAAATGTGTTTGACAATATCAGGAAAAGACACGTAGCAATGCAAATGGGTAGTGGAATGGCCCGCACCATTCTGTGGCTTGATGCGGCTAAAGCATTTGACAGGGTGGAGTGGGCGTTCCTATGTAAGGTGTTGAACTCTCTCTAGAGTATCTATATCCTTTTGGAGATACGGCCTCCAGTAGCAAGTGGACTGTATCCACCTTTTCCAGCCCACAGAAGCACCTGAAAGCTGAACTAATTTATGCAGGCTAAAGTCAGCGACTGGTGAGCCGAGAAGTTCATGACAAATTGAATCACTGTAACTTCGCTCATCTATAGTTATGGGAGTTCTACAGGGGAAAATTTGGTTAGCAATATGGTAATCAATTCAATAAAATCGAGTCAGGGGGTCTAGCACAAGAATTAGGGAAAATATGTACTACTCTTCATCAAATCAATACATTTTGGCTAAAGATTAAGAAAGAAATTGGAGTGAAGGGTAGTACAAAGTACACTCATTTGTGGAATACTAAAAAGTTTGGAGAATTTTATAAAATAGAGGATTATGGGTTTTGGGAAAAACATAATATCATTTATGTTGAACAGTTGATTAAGGACCAGAAAGTGCTTGCTTGAATAGTTCACAGCGGTATAGAATGATACAAATAGTTCACGCTTATGCAGCATCACCTAACAAAGCACTATTTGATATTGAGTCACATTATGTTTTAGATTGGCTGTTTATGTTATTTAAAATATTCATGAGAGAAGCAGCACAGAAATGTCATTTTATTAGTAGGGAAAGAGATCTTGGTGCCTTTTCAGATTTTCAATGGGAACAAATATTAAAGAGTCCATTGTGGGCCTCAATTAGTCAAGTACATAGAATAACACAATTTAAGATTTAAAAAGATTGGATGTCTGCAACAGGCCCCACCTAAAAAATGTGGGAAGCCGAAGTAGATAAAACAAAAAATATGGAAAAATATAGAGGTACATCAGCTAAATTATTAGTACAATGGGGGAAAGTATGGAGTTTCTGGCAAGATGAATAGGGTTAAGGGAGAATTTCCCGCTCCTCCCCGGAGCGCTCGCAGCGTTCTCCTGTTCGCAGCGCCCCGGTCAGACCCGCTGACCGGGAGCGCTGCGATAATGTCCCTAGCCGTGATGCGATCCACGATGCGGGATGCGCCCGCTCGCGATTCGCATCCCGGCCCGCTTACCAGACTCGTTCCCCGTTTGTGCTGTTCCGGCGTGCGCGGCCCCGCTCCCTAGGGCGCGCGCGCGCCGGCTCTCTAAGATTTAAAGGGCCAGTGCACCAGTGATTGGTGCCTGGCCCAATCAGTCTGATTAGCTTCCACCTGCCCCCTGTCCATATAACCTCACTTCCCCTGCACTTCCTTGCCGGATCTTGTTGCCATTGTGCCTTGTGCAAGCTATCTCCGTGTTTGCCATTTCCAGTGTTCCTGACCTCTTGCCGTTGCTATTGACTATGTACCTTGCCGCCTGCCCCGACCTTCTGCTACGTCTCACCTTGCCTCTGCCTAGTCCTTCTGTCCCACGCCTTCTCAGCAGTCAGCGAGGTTGAGCCGTTGCCGGTGGATATGACCTGGTTGCTACCACCGCAGCAAGACCATCCCGCTTTGCGGCGGGCTCTGGTGACAACCAGTAGCAACTTAGAACCGGTCCACCGACACGGTCCACGCCAATCCCTCGCTGACACAGAGGATCCACATCAGCTAGCCGAATAATAACATTTATTTTTTCTCGTCTCCTCGTGTTGTGGGTAGGGTGGGTATGGGGTTTAACCCCTTAAGGACACAGGGCGTACAGGTATGCCCGTGGGAATTCTGGCCCCCGTTGCTCACCAGGCGGGGACCAGACCAGGATGCCTGCTGAAATCATTCAGCAGGCACCCTGTGCAAACCCCTGGGGGGCTCCTGAGACCCCCATGTAGGTGATCGCGGCAAATCACCGATCAATTCGGATTGGCGATTTGCGGCAATTCTGGGCTGATTGGGTCTGTGGTGATCCGATTGCTGGCAATTAGGGATGATCTCAGCTGACAGAGACATCCTGAAGGATAGGAGTGAGGTGGCTGGGGTGCCATCTCCTCCTATCCCCTGCCATTGGTTGATCAGGACTGACCGACCATTGGCAGTCTGGGGCGGGCGGGTTAAAGTAGAAATCCCCGCTCTGCCGGCCCCTGGATGTCCGGGCAGAGCAGGGGTAAGGTGGCGGCAGCGCCGGAGCACTTCAAAACGGCGAGGGATGAGCGATCATGGCGGGACCGGCGGCAGGCAGCGGCGGGATCGGCAGCAGTAAGGAGGCGGAGGCAGTGGTGGAGGCAGCAGTGAAGATCAGTGGTAAGTGATCTTCACTGCTACCTTCTGGGTCAGTTGCCAAACTACAACTCCCAGCATGCTCAGACAGCCAAAGGCTGTCTGGGCATGCTGGGAGTTGTAGTTTGCAACATCTGGAGGGCCCCAGTTTGGAGACAACTGTGAAGGTGTCCAAAATGTAGCCTATCCAGATGTTGCAAAACTACAACTCCCAGCATGCCCAGACAGTCCAGGTATGTACTGGGTACAGGGTACATTCACATGGGCAAGGGTTTGCAGCGAGTCTACCGCTGCAAGTTTGAGATGCAGCAAACCTTCCGCTGCAGCTCAAACTCCCAGCGGAAAACTCGGTGTAAACCTCCGCCTGTATGAACGTACCCTAAAAACACTACACTACCCTATAACAAACAATAAAGGGGAAAACACTACATATATACATACCCCTGCACATTTAGCCCCCCCCCCCCCCCAAAAAAAAATATAATATATATGTATATATATATATATATATATAATAATAATAATAATAATAATAATAATAATAAAAAATAAAAAAATGTCTTGTACGACACTGTTTCCAAAACGGAGCCTCCAGCTGTTGCAAAACAACTCCCTGTATTGCCGAACAGCCATTGACTGTCCAGGCATGCTGGGAGTTTTGCAACAGCTGGAGGCACCATGTTTGGGAAACACTGCCATAGGGTAAATCTGGTATCAGAGGCAAGACTAATTCTTGCATCTGGGTCTGTCCCTATGCAAATCCCTAATTTAGGCCACAAATGCACATGTTGCTTTCTCATTTCGTAGCCCTGTCGTATTAAGGCAACAGTTTAGTGCCACAAATGGGGTATTTCTGTACTCGGGAGAAATTGCCTAACAAATATTGGGGGCTTTTTCTCCTTTTACCCCTAGACAGTTGGGGTCTACTCCAGCATGTTATTGTGAAAAATGTTAATTTTTTTACACTAACATGCTGGTATTGCCCCATTCATTTTCACAAGAGGTAAATGGAAAAAAGGACCCTTTTAACACAATTTCTTCGGAGTACGGAAATACCCCATATGTGGACATAAAATGCTTTGCGGGCGCACAACAAGGCTCAGGAGTGAGAGTGCCATGTACATTTGAGGCGTTTTGATCAGGGGTGGCTGATCGTTACAGCGGTTCTGACATAAATGCAAAAAAAAAAAAAAGAAAACTAGAAATCTTTGAGGAAACGACAGCCCTCACGGAACATAACAAGGGGTAGAGTGAGCCTTAACACCCTACAGGTGTTTGACGTATTTTCATTAAAGCTGGACATGAAAATGAAAAAAAAAAATGTTTTCACTAAAATGCTGGTGTTATCCAGGGGTAATAGGAAAAAAGTTGTAACACCATTTCTTCTGAGTAGAGATGAGCGAAGTTACAGTGATTTGATTTGTCACGACTTTCTCCGTTCGGTGGTTGCTGACTTTAGCCTGTATAAATTAGTTCAGCTTTCAGGTGCTCTGATGGGCTGGAAAATGTGGATACAGTCCTAGGAGACTCTCCTCACTCCTAGGACTGTATCCACCTTTTCCAGCCCACCGGAGCACCTGAAAGCTGAACTAATTTATGCAGGCTACAGTCAGCAAACGCTGAGCCGAGAAGTTTGTGACAAATCAAATCACTGTAACTTCACTCATCTCTACTTCTGAGTATATAAATACCCCATATCTGAATGTAAAGTGCTCTGGGGGCGAACTACAATGCTCAGAAGAGAAGGAGCACCATTGGGCTTTTGGAGAGAGAATATGTCTGGAATTGAAGGCCATGTGCGTTTACAAAGCCCCCATGGTGACAGAACAGTGGACCCCCCCACATGTGACCCCATTTTGGAAACTACACCCTTCACGGAATGTAATAATAGGTACAGTGAGCATTTACACCCCACAGGTGTCTGACAGATTTTTTGAACAGTGATCCGTGAAAATGAAAAATAAAATTTTTTATTTGCACAGCCCACTGTACCAAAGATCTGTCGAAAGCTAGTGGGGTGTAAATGTTCACTGCACCCCTTATTACATTCCGTGAGGGGTGTGGTTTCCAAAATGGGGTCATATGTGGGGTGTCCACTGTTCTGGCACCACTGGGAGCTTTGTAAATGCACAAGGCCCCGACTTCAATTCCAAACAAATTCTCTCTCCAAAAGCCCAATGGTGCTCCTTCTCTTCTGAGCATTGTAGTTTGCCCACAGAGCACTTTACATCAGCATATGGGGTATTTCCAAACTCAGAAGAAACAGGGTTAAAATTTTGGGAGGCTTTTTCTCCTATTATCCTTTGTGAAAATGAAGAAAATGGGGTAACACCAGCATTTTAGTGAAAAAAATCTAATTTTCCATTTTCACGTCCAACTTTAGCAGAAATTTGTCAAGCACCTGTGGGGTGTAAAGGCTCACTGTACCACTTGTTTTTTGCAAAAAATTAACTTTTATTCAGAGAAAAGAAAAAAAAAACAGTATAAAAGACATGGCATAACAGATACTTGTACATTCATTATTGACGAGGTGTTACATAACCATCTTTGGTAAAGTAAAATGAAACATTATAACTGAGATGAGTCGTATAGTGCTTATGCGCTGATTGACATGTCAATTAGTCGTTCAGTTAGAGCTAGTCAAAGAACGAGAAGTAAACCTGCAGAGCAGAGGTATAAGACATCAATAACCATTGCAATGCAACCGTTTAACAGTGTAGTTTACTAACATTGAGGGAAGACAACACCTGACCAACAAAGGGAGACAAACAAGACAAGACATCATTACATGTCACTGTACCCCTTGTTATGTGCCTTGATGGGAGTTGTTTCCCAAATAGTGTGCAATGTGGGGCTTTTTTTTACTGTTCTGGCACCATAGGGACTTCCTAAATGCAACATGCCCCCCAAAAACCATTTCAGCAAAATTTGCTTTCCAAAAGCCAAAATGTGGCTCCTTCTCTTCTGAGCATTGTAGTGCGCCAGCAGTGCACTTGACGTCCACACATGGGGTATTTCTATGGGGTTACAAATCTTGGGGGGGGGGCATTTTATCCTATTAACTGCATTTTAGTGAAAAAAACACATATTTCATTTACACATCCAAATCTAAGAAAAAGTCGTCAAACACCTGTGAGGTGTTAAGGCTCACTGTACCCTTGTTACGTACCATGAGAGGTGTAGTTTCCAAAATAGGATGCCATGTGTTTTTTTTTTTTTTTTTCTGTTATGGCACCATAGGGGGTTCCTAAGGCTAGGTTCACACAGCGGAATCTCCGGGCAGAAACTTTCCACCCGGAATCAGTCAGCACTAGGACCGTGCGGACACTGCAGTCTCCAATAGACTGCAATGTGTTCCACGAGTATTTCCGCCTGAATAATGAGCAACGCCATTCTTCAGGCGGAAATTTTCAGGCGGATTTTCCATTCACAAAGTCCGCTTCACAAATACTGAAGTGTGAATTTGTGAACGGAAACCCGTTTACTATACCATACATTTTAGTAAGCTGAATTTCTGCCTGCAATTTCAAAGCAGAATTGCAGGAGGAAATTCCGTAGTGTGAACCTAGCCTAAAAGTGACATGCCCCCACAAAATCCATTTCAGCAAAATTCACTTTCCAAAATTGAATTGTTGCTCCTTCCCTTCTGAGCCCTCTAAGTGCACCCACAGAGCACTTTACATCCACATATGAGGTATTTCCTTACTCAAGAGAAATTGGGTTACACATCTTGTAACAATACAAAAACTGGGTCTACAAGAACATAGTAACATAGTTCATAAGGTTGAAAAAAGACCAGAGTCCATCAAGTTCAAACTATAACCCTAATAAGTCCCTATTGAGTTGAGTTGATCCAGAGGAAGGCAAAAAACCCTCATACTAGAGGTAAAAATTCCTTTCTAACTCCAAATATGGCATCAGAATAAATCCCTGGATCAGCCTTCTGTCCCTCTAGTATCCATAACCTGTAATGTTATTACTCTTCAAAAATGCATCCAGACCCCTTTTGAACTCTTTTACAGAGTTCCCCATGACCACCTCCTCAGGCAGAGAATTCCACAATCTCACTGCTCTTACAGTAAAGAACTCCCATCTGTGCTGGTGTAGAAACCTTCTTTCCTCTAAACGTAGGGGATGCCCCCTTGTTATAGATACAGTCCTGGGTATAAATAGATTATGGGAGATCTCTGTACTGCCCCCTGATATATTTATATATAGTTATTAGGTCTCCCCTAATCCTTCTTTTTTCTAAACTAAATAACCCTAATTCCAATAATCTTTCTGGGTACTGTAGTCCTCCCATTCCCCGTATTGCTCTGGTTGCCCGTCTTTGAACCCTCTCCAGCTCCACTATATCTTTCTTGTACACTGGTGGCCATGTTAGGCTAGGTTCAGACTACGGAATTTCCACCTGCAATTCCTCTCTGAAATTGCAGGCGGAAATTCCGCTTGCTAAAATGTAGAGTATAGTGAATGGGTTTCCGTTCACAAATTCACACTTCTGAATTTGTGAAGCGGAATTTGTGAACGGAAAATCCGCTTGGAAATGTCCGTCTGAAGAATGGGGTTGCTCATTCTTCAGGAGGAAATACTCGTGGAACACATTGCAGTCTATTGGAGACTGCAGTGTCCGCACGGTCCTAGCGCCGACTGATTCAGTAAGCACTGGCCACACTCAGAATCTCCGGGCGGAAATTTTCTGCCCAGAGATTCCGTCTAAACCTAGCCTTAGTGTAAAAAAATGGAGATTTTGAATATTCTCCTTCAATTTGCTGCTATTCCTGTGAAACACCTAAAGGGTTAACAAACTTTCTGAATATCATTTTGAATACTTTGAGGGGTGCAGTTTTTATAATGTGGTCATTTATGGGGTATTTCTAATATGAAGGCCCCTCAAATCCACTTTAACCAGTTAAGGACCAAGGACGTTCTGGAACATCCCCACAGCCTGGGCTTTAAGGACCAAGGACGTTCCAGAACGTCCTGGTGTTTCTCCGGTCTCTGCCGCGCGCCGGGCAGAGATCGGAAGAGGATCCCTGCTGAAATCCTTCAGCAGGGATCCAGGGCAAACGCCGAGGGGGGCCATGTCAGCCCCCCATGTCGGCGATCGCCGTAAATGGACGGCGAAATCGCGTGAGCGATTTGCAGCGATACCGGGCTGATCGGGTCTCTGGGACCCGACCGACCGGTAATTTTGCATGATCCCGGTTGTCACAGACAGCCAGGACCATGCTGGAGTATAGGAGCGACCAACCGTGGGGGGGGGGGGGGGGCGGTTACTTCCTCCCGCCCTGCCCGGCCCCTGGAAGTCCAGAGAGGACGGGAGGAAGACCGGAGGACGCGGCGGGGGACGGGGGAGTGCTGGGGCCCGGCCCCGGTACTTACCTCGTCCCTGAAGACCCGGATCCTGACGATGAAGACGGCAGCGGCGGGCCCTTTACTGTAATGGGACCCTGTATACTACAACTCCCAGCATGCCCAGACAGCCCTTGGCGTCTGGGCATGGTGAGAGTTGCAGTTTTGCAACATCTGGAGGTCCACAGTTTGGAGACCACTGTGCCCTTCCAGATGTTGCAAAACTACACATCCTCAGCATGCCCTTACTGACCAGGCATGCTGAGAGTTGTAGTTCTGTAACATCTGGCCCTTCAGATGTTGCAGAACTACAACTCCCAGCATGCCTGGACAGTTTTGGCATACTGGGAGTTGTAGTTTTGCAACATCTGGAAGGGCACAGATTGGGAACCACTGTATTAGTGGTCTGCAAACTGTAGTCCTCCAGATGTTGCAAAACTACAACTCCAAGCATGCTGGGAGTTGTAGTTCAGCAACATCTGGCTCTAAAGATGTTGCCGAACTACTACTTCCAGCATGCCTGAGAATGTTTGGGAGTAGTGGTTTTGCAACAACTGGAGGCACACTGGTTGGGAAACATTGTCTGTTTCCTAACTCAGTGTTTCCCAACCCGTGTGCCTCCAGCTGTTGCAAAACTATAACTACCAGCATGCACTGATAGACTGTGCATGCTGGGAGTTGTAGTTTTGCAACAGCTGGAGGTCCCCCCCTGTGAATGTACAGGGTAAATTCACATGGGCGGGGGTTTACAGTGAGTATCAGGCTGCAAGTTTGCGATGCAGCAAATTTTGCGCAGCAGCTCAAACTCGCAGCGGGAAACTCGCTGTAATCCCCCGCCCGTGTGACTGTACCCTAAAAACACTACACTACACTACCACAAAATAAAAAAAAAAGTAAAAAAAAACACTACATATACACATACCCCTCCCCTCCCTAATAAAAATGAAAAACGTCTGGTACGCCACCGTTTCCAAAATGGAGCCTCCAGCTGTTGCAAAACAACAACTCCCAGTATTGCCAGACAGCCGTTGACTGTTCAAGCATGCTGGGAGTTTTGCAACAGCTGGAGGCACCCTGTTTGGGAATCACTGGCGTAGAATACCCCTATGTCCACCCCTATGCAAATCCCTAATTCAGGCCTCAAATGCACATGGCGCTCTCTCACTTTGGAGCCCTGTCGTATTTCAAGGCAAGAAATTAGGGCCACATATGGGGTATCGCCGTATTCGGGAGAAATTGCGTTACAAATTTTAGGGGGCTTTTTCTCCTTTCACCCCTTATGAAAAGGTGAAGTTGGGGTCTACACCAGCATGTTAGTGTAAAAAATTTATTTTTTTACACTAACATGCTGGTGTTGCCCTATACTTTTCATTTTGACAAGAGGTAAAGGCAAGAGGTAAAAAAAAAGCCCCCCAAAATTTGTAATGCGATTTCTCCTGAGTACGGAGATACCCCATATGTGGGCGCAAAGTGCTCTGGGGGCGCACAACAAGGCCCAGAAGGGAGAGTGAACCATGTACATTTGAGGTGATTTGCACAGGGGTGGCTGATTGTTACAGCGGTTTTGACAAACGCAAAAAAAAAACACATGTGACCCCATTTCGGAAACTACACCCCTCACGGAATGTAATGAGGGGTGCAGTGAGAATTTACACCCCACTGGTGTCTGACAGATCTTTGGAACAGTGGGCTGTGCAAATTAAAAATGTTGTACAGCCCACTGTTCCAAAGATCTGACAGACACCAGTGGGGGGTAAATGCTCACTGTACCCCTTGTTACATTCCTCAAGGTCTAGTTTCCAAAATGGTATTCCATGTGGGGGTTATTTTGCTGTCCTGACACCATAGGGGCTTCCTAAATGCGACATGTCCCCCCCATTTCAGCAAAGTTTGCAAATGTGACTCCTTCTCTTCTGAGCATTGTGGCACCCCTGCAGTGCACTTGATGTCCACTTATGGGGTACCTCCATACTCAGAAGAGATGGGGTTACAAATTTTGGGGGGTCTTTTCTGCTATTAACCCTTGCAAAAATGTGAAATTTGGGGGGAAACACACATTTTTGTGAATTTCTTTTTTTTTTTTACATATGCCAAAGTGGTGAAACCCCTGTGGGGTATTAAGGTTCACTTTACCCCTTGTTACGTTCCCTGAGGGGTCTAGTTTCCAAAATGGTATGCCATGTGGAGGTTATTTTGCTGTTCTGGCACCATAGGGGCTTCCTAAATGCTTCATGCCCCCAGAGCAAAATTTGCCTCCAAAAAGCCAAAATGAGACTCCTTCTCTTCTGAGATCTGTAGTGCGCCAGCAGAGCACTTTTCATCCCCATATGGGGTGTTTTCTGAATCGGGAGAAATTGGGCTTCAAATTTTGGGGGGTAATTTCTGCTTTAACCCTTTGTAAAAATTTTAAATTTTGGGGAAACCAAGCATTTTCGGTAATTTTTTTTATTTTTTTTTTACATATGCCAAAGTCGTGAAATCCCTGTGGGGTATTAAGGTTCACTTTATCCCTTGTTACGTTCCCCAAGGGGTCTAGTTTCCAAAATGGTATGCCATGTGGGTTTTTTTTTTTTTGCTGTCCTGGCACCATAGGGGCTTCCTAAATGTGACATGCCCCCTGAGCAAAATTTGCTCTCAAAAAGCCAAATATGACTCCTTCTCTTCTGAGCATTGTAGAATGCCTGCAGTGCGCTTCAGGTCAACTTATGGGGTACCTCCATACTCAGAAGAGATGGGATTACAAATTTTGGGGGGTCTTTTCTGCTATTAACCCTTGCAAAAATATGAAATTTAGGGGGAAACACATTTTAGTGAAAAAAAATATATATTTTTTTTACATATGCAAAAGTCGTGAAACACCTGTGGGGTATTAAGGCTCACTTAATTACTTGTTACGTTCCTCAAGGGGTGTAGTTTCCAAAATGGTATGGCATGTGTTTTTTTTTGCTATTCTGGCACCATAGGGGCTTCCTAAATGCAACATGCCCCCCAAAACCCATTTTAGAAAAACATACTCTCCAAAATCCCCTTGTCGCTCCTTCGCTTCTGAGCCCTCTACTGCGCCCGCCGAACACTTTACATAGACATATGAGGTATGTCCTTACTCGAGAGAAATTGGGCTACAAATATAAGTATAAATTTTCTCCTTTTACCCCTTGTAAAAATAAAAAAATTGGGTCTACAAGAACATACGAGTGTAAAAAATGAAGATTGTGAATTTTCTCCTTCACTTTGCTGCTATTGCTGTGAAACACCTAAAGGGTTAAAACACTGACTGAATGTCATTTTGAATACTTTGGGGGGTGCAGTTTTTATAATGGGGTCATTTGTGGGGTATTTCTAATATGAAGACCCTTCAAATCCACTTCAAACCTGAACTGGTCCCTGAAAAATAGTGAGTTTGAAAACTTTGTGAAAAATTGGAAAATTGCTGCTGAACTTTGAAGCCCTCTGGTGTCTTCCAAAAGTAAAAACACGTCAATTTTATGATGCAAACATAAAGTGGACATATTGTATATGTGATCCAAAAAAATTTATTTGGAATATCCATTTTCCTTACAAGCAGAGAGCTTAAAAGTTAGAAAAATGCTAAATTTTCAATTTTTTCATCAAATTATGGGATTTTTCACCATGAAAGGATGCAAGTTGCCACAAAATTTTACCACTAAGTTAAAGTAGAATAAGTCACGAAAAAACATTCTTGGAATTAGAATGATAACTAAAAGCATTCCAGAGTTATTAATGTTTAAAGTGACAGTGGTCAGATGTTCAAAAAATGCTCTGGTCCTAAGGTGTAAAATGGCCTGGTCCTTAAGGGGTTAAAACTGAACTGTTCTCAGAAAAATTCAAATTTTGAAAATTTTGTGAAAAATTGGAAAATTACTGATGAACTTCGAAGACCTCTGATGTCTTCCAAAAGTAAAAACATCTAGAGAAAGGAAGGAAGGCGCCTCATGTGCGGGATCAGTAGATCTTGCAGGTTGGGGTAGGGGAAGGTGATTCCCAAGCCGCTTACCAAAGTTGGTTGTGCGCCCACATACAACAAGGTTAGGAGCAGAAGAGATATGAAGGCAGGTCCACTGCAGCCCTCCTGGATAGGTGTAGAATCAAAGGCAAATGACCAGGGAGTCAGGAGTTTGTCTGGCGCAGAGAGGAACCATCAGACAGCCAAGTAAAATCAATGGATTTATTAGATGCAACGCGTGATGAAACTGCGCATGCGCAGCGAAACGCGTTGCATCTAATAAATCCATTGATTTTACTTGGCTGTCTGATGGTTCCTCTCTGCGCCAGACAAACTCCTGACTCCCTGGTCATTCGCCTTTGAAAAGTAAAAACATGTCAACTTTCTGATGCAAACATAAAGTAGACATATTTATGGACATTTATCAATGGCTTTAGTCAGGTTTTCTTTACTTTAATTGTCGCAAAATTGTCGCAACTGCGACTACGCGATTTTTCGTGCGACATTTTGACTGGAAAGCGAGAAAAGCAAGTTTTCCAAAAATTAACTACGTAGTAAAAATTTTAAAATGGACTACGGGTAGTCAGGTATTTATTAACTGCGACAGTCGCAACTGCGCAAAAAAAGTCGGAACAGCGTTAAAAATTGACTAAATTTACTCCAGCTCAAACATGGAGCAGAAAAAGCTACTACCAAAGTAAAAAAGAAAAAATTGCTTACGTAAAAGAAAATTATCAACAGGCTGAAACCAGTTGATAAATAAGTCACACATAAGCAAAAAAAAAAAGTAAGGAAAAAATTGCTAAAAAAAAGAATACATAAGCAAACATTGATAAATGTCCCTCATTGTTTATGCAAATCAATATATAATTCATTTGGAATGTCTATTTTCCTTACAAGCAGAGAGCTTGTAAGGAAAATGATGCAGGTATCAACGAAAATTTATGCAGGTATCAACGAAAATTTACCAATAAGTTAAAGAAGTATATGTCACGAAAAAACAATTTCGGAATCAAATTCATAAGTAAAAGCATTCCAGAGTTATTAATGCTTAAAGTGACAGTGGTCAGAATTGCAAAAAATGCTCTGGTCCTTAAAGGGGTTCTCCGGTGCTTACACATCTTATCCCCTATCCAAAGGATAGGGGATAAGATGCCTGATGGCGGGAGTCCCGCCGCTGGGGACCCCCGGGATCTTGCACGCGGCACCCCATTTGTAATCAGTCCCCGGAGCGTGTTCGCTCCGGTTCTGATTACCGACGACCACAAGGCCGGCGGCGTGATAGCTGTCACGCCCCCTCCCGTAGGCTTGCATTGAGGGGCTGAGTGTGACGTCAAACGGGGGCGGAGGCGTGACGTCACACGCCGCCGGCCTTGTGGTCGTCGGTAATCAGACCCGGAGCAAACACGCTCCGGGTACTGATTACAAACGGGGTGCCGCTTGCAAGATCACGGGGGTCCCCAGCGGCGGGACTACCGTGATCAGGCATCTTGTCCCATATCCTTTGGCTAGGGGATAAGATATGTAAGCAGCAGAGAACCCCTTTAAGGTGAAAATGGGCTTGGTCCTTAAGGGGTTAAAGGTTAAAATTTTCTTTTATAGCTGTTTATTCTTATTACGGTTATACTTGTATTGAGTCTAATAACTATGGAGAAGATAGTAATTGCGACTGTATAACAGTAAATCAATGTTTGTTTTTCCAATAAAGAATATTAAAAATAAAAAGAGTGCCAGGAGTTACCACCTCCAGTAGTTTCCCTCCAGAGTTCATTGTGGGTGGTGCTGCTAAGTGATTGACAGCTATCTGTGTATAAGGGTGTATATAGGGCCACCCACTGACAACATAGCCCAGAAAGAGAGGATCACATGAATGACAAGTTATTGTGGGAACAAGTTATTAAAGGAGTACTCCACTAGCCCGCATTCCTAACTAAATGTTCCAAACGCTGTTTTCGCGCTGCGGGGGTTGGCCACGCCCCTCGTGATGTCAAGGCCAAACCCCTTCAATGCAAGTCTATGGGAGAGGGCGTGACGACCATCAGGCCCCCTCCCATAGACTTGCATAGAGGGGGCATGATGCTGACGTCACAAGGGCCTGGTCGACCCCTGCAGCACAAAGACAGTGTTCAGAACATTTAGTTCCAAACGCTGGCCTGAACAGAATGATGAGAAGCACTCTCTCCAGGGCAGGCACTCTTACTGGGGGAGCTCTACTGGCACTCTTTCAGGTGGGGGATCTCTGCTGGTACTTCTTTTTTAGGGTCTATTCACACGTACAGTATTCTGTGCAGATTTGATGCGCAGGATTTCAAACTGTGTTCAGTCATTCAGTTTACATTGAAATCTGCAGCAGAAAATCCTGCGCATCAAATCTGCGCAGAATACTGTACGTGTGAATAGACCCTTAAGAAGCTCTGATGGCACTTTTAGGCTATGTTTACTAGGGATCGACCGATATGTTGTTTTTTAGGGCCGATACCGATAATTGGTGCAGGTTAGGGCTGATAGCCGATAACTTATACCGATCGGTATAAGTTATCGGCTATATATCCCCCCGCGACACCGCTGCAGATCATTGATTTAAAGCGGGTGATTTAAATCAATGAACTGCAGCAGCTTTTGCGGTGCCATAGACCGCCGACGCCACCCGCTTCTCTCCCCCTGTCTGTCCGGGGGTCCTGAGTCCTATCACCGCAACCCCCCCCCCCACCACTCCGCACCCCCTACCGCCCCACCGCACTGCGTCGCACCACTCACCGCACCGCCCCCAATGCCTCCCCCATCCCCGGTTTCATAATTACCGGGGCCCGGGGTCCACTCTACATCTGGCTCCGGTGGCGTCTTCCTGAGCTGTCACTGTGCTCACTGACGGTGACGCCGCGTCACGTCACTTGTCATTGCGCACAGCGTAACGCAGGACGCAGCAGGAGCCAGAAGTAGCGTGGACCCTGGTAATTATAAAACCGGGGATGGGGGAGGTATTGGGGCCAGGACGGTGCGTGGGGGGTGCGATGCGGTGCGGCGGGTCGGTGGTCACGGTGCGGGGCATTATCGGCAAGGTAATTGCCGATATCGATAATGCCCAAAATCGTGATTATCAGCCGATAATATCGGCCAAACCGATAATCGGTCGATCCCTAATGTTTACACCTTGGAATTTCTGTGTGGAATTGTGTAGCAGCAGCTGCCCGCAGTACAAGACGGAATTCTGATTTCTGTGTCCAGAGAAAGAACGAACCAGTCCGTTCTTTCTGCAGTCTCTGCACAGAATGCATGGCCGCCTATGAGACAGCGCATTCCCGTGTAATCCAATATGCGGGCGCCCGCAGTCTGTGTAATGTCCAAACAGCTTTTCCGTGCGGACATTCTGTGGTGTGAACCTAGCCTTACTGAGGGGAGCTCTGCTGGCACTCTTTCGGGGGGAGTTCTGTTGGCATTTTTTCATTTTCTTGGGGGCACTTGGCTGCCACAATATCGAGGGGGGGGGGGCTCTGCTGCCAATATTGTGTATGGGCCAACTACTAGTACACCGGAGGACATTCAGGTTTGTATTTTTCTTTAAATAGGCACTGTCACCAACTTTTTATTTTAATTTATCTATTTTTTGATATGTTGTACTACTTATGTACTACAACATATCTCTAATATAGTTTAATTATTATTATTTTTTTTTTTTATTAAAATGTTTTAATTTACATTTGAAAACCGGCCACTAGGGGTCTCCCTCCTAGTTTCGGGTTGTGCCGCGGCAATGGAAAGATATTGTTTTTAGCACAGGGTGCCTCCAGCTGTTTCACCACTACAACTCCCAGCATGTCCTGACAGTCAATAGATGTCAGGGCAAGTTGGGAGTTGTAGTGGTGAAACAGCTGGAGGCACCCTGTGTAGAAGAACTATGGGCGGAAGTGTCGGCCCCAGCAGGCATCAATGACCTCGTGCCTGCTGGGGAAGTCTGCTTGGTAGTGAGCACACTACCAGGCAGACAAAAAGGTATTTTTAATATGTTAAAAAAAAAAAATAATTAAAGGCAGGGAGGGGGGTTAGGGATAGATGGGAAAAGGCAGGGACAGAAGAAAAAAAAAGGATGGTGGGAGCGACACTTTAAATGAAAGAAGCGATCTGATTGGTTGCACAGGTTTGGATAAATCTCCCCATAGGCTATAGATATAGAGAAGTTACCAGTACTCATGGTATATACAATGTAACCGTACTACAGGTTACTTACCAGAACACATCCTACTATACACAACAACTATCCTAGATATCATTCTACTGTATTATGCACTTTAGAATACTTTGCTCCATGTAACATAGTATTCTGTCCTAGACAACACATAACATACTGTATACCAGTGTTTCCCAACTACAAATCCCAGCATTCTGGGAGTTGTAGTTTTACAACACCTGGAGGCCCCCTGGTTGGGAAACACTGCTGTATACCGTGCATTCTATACGATATACCGTAGAAGGCAGGACCCCTGTACCCGGCAGTGGGTGGGGGGCAGCACGGTCCCCGGGCCGCTCATACACTTTCACAGCTCGCAGACGGCGCGGTTATTGTGCGGGATCCCCCCTCTTCCCGCTGACATGTCTGTGCCTGGAGAGGAGGAGACAGGGGGAGGAGGAGACCATCCCGGGGGACTGAGGGGGAGGACAGTCTGGAGCAGCTGTGTGTGTATGGCTGGGAAGGGGCCTCCTACTCACCACCGCCTGGGGCAATTATGTGATCGGACCTCCCAGGCTGAGCAGCCAGAGCCCCGGTACCGGAGCCGGACTGTACGAGGACGATACATAGCGCTGAGGATCCTCCGTTCGGCAGGCAGCGGGCGCCCGCTCGTGGTGCGGAGACTCTGGAGCGGCAGTCGGATCGCGCGGTGTGCTGGGGCCCGGGCTGGTAGTCATGGCCGGGATGGAGGCCCCGGGCCTGGCGCTGATCGCTCTGCTCTCCCTGGTGACCTGTGAGTGGGCGCTACCCCCCGGGTGTAAGCAGGACGGGAGGCCCCGGGGAACGGCGGGGAGGACGCCGGGTACCGGAGGGGAAGGAGCCAAGGTGGTGTGCAGCAGCCTGGACACCGGGAGGACCTTACCGCTGGGAGTGCTGCCTAACCGGACCTCCACCCTGTGAGTACTACAAGTGTCAGCGTGCCCTGCACCTCTCTACAGCCCTGCCACATCCGAGCACTGGGCAGTGTGGGACTTCTATAGTGTGCGCCCCGGAGACTATATAGTGTATATATAGTGTATACTGTGTGTAAATGTATATACTGTGCGCCCCGGAGACTATATAGTGTATATATAGTGTATACTGTGTGTATATGTATATACTGTGCGCCCAGGAGATTATATAGTGTATACTGTGTGTATATGTATATATTGTGCGCCCCGGAGACTATATAGTGTATACTGTGTGTATGTGTGTGTATATGTATATACTGTGCGCCCCGGAGACTATATAGTGTATACTGTGTGTATATGTATATACTGTGCGCCCCGGAGATTATATAGTGTATACTGTGTGTATATGTATATACTGTGCGCCCCGGAGACTATATAGTGTATACTGTGTGTGTGTGTGTGTGTGTGTGTGTGTATATATATATATATATATATATATATATATATATATACTGTGCGCCCAGGAGATTGGAGTGTGTATATATATATATACTGTGCGCCCAGGAGACTATATAGTGTATACTGTGTGTATATGTATATACTGTGCGCCCCGGAGATTATATAGTGTATACTGTGTGTATATGTATATACTGTGCGCCCCGGAGACTATATAGTGTATACTGTGTGTATATGTATATACTGTGCGCCCCGGAGATTATATAGTGTATACTGTGTGTATGTGTGTGTATATATATATACTGTGCGCCCCGGAGACTATATAGTGTATACTGTGTGTATATGTATATACTGTGCGCCCAGGAGATTATATAGTGTATACTGTGTGTATATGTATATACTGTGCGCCCCGGAGACTATATAGTGTATACTGTGTGTATGTGTGTGTATATATATACTGTGCGCCCCGGAGACTATATAGTGTATATATAGTGTATACTGTGTGTATATGTATATACTGTGTGCCCCGGAGACTATATAGTGTATACTGTGTGTATATGTATATACTGTGCGCCCCGGAGACTATATAGTGTGTATATATAGTGTATACTGTGTGTGTATGTATATACTGTGCGCCCCGGAGACTATATAGTGTATATATAGTGTATACTGTGTGTATATGTATATACTGTGCGCCCCGGAGATTATATAGTGTATACTGTGTGTATATGTATATACTGTGCGCCCCGGAGACTATATAGTGTGTATATATAGTGTATACTGTGTGTGTATGTATATACTGTGCGCCCCGGAGACTATATAGTGTATATATAGTGTATATATAGTGTATACTGTGTATATGTATATACTGTGCGCCCCGGAGATTATATAGTGTATACTGTGTGTATATGTATATACTGTGCGCCCCGGAGACTATATAGTGTATACTGTGTGTATATGTATATACTGTGCGCCCCGGAGACTATATAGTGTATACTGTGTGTATATGTATATACTGTGTGCCCCGGAGACTATATAGTGTATACTGTGTGTATATGTATATACTGTGCGCCCCGGAGACTATATAGTGTATACTGTGTGTATATGTATATACTGTGCGCCCCGGAGATTATATAGTGTATACTGTGTGTATATGTGTATATACTGTGCGCCCCGGAGACTATATAGTGTATACTGTGTGTATATGTGTATATACTGTGCGCCCCGGAGATTATATAGTGTATACTGTGTGTATATGTATATACTGTGCGCCCCGGAGACTATATAGTGTATACTGTGTGTGTATATGTATATACTGTGCGCCCAGGAGACTATATAGTGTATACTGTGTGTGTATATGTATATACTGTGCGCCCAGGAGACTATATAGTGTATACTGTGTGTGTATATGTATATACTGTGCGCCCAGGAGACTATATAGTGTATACTGTGTGTATATGTATATACTGTGCGCCCCGGAGACTATATAGTGTATACTGTGTGTATATGTATATACTGTGCTCCCCGGAGATTATATAGTGTATACTGTGTGTATATGTATATACTGTGCGCCCCGGAGACTATATAGTGTATACTGTGTGTATATGTATATACTGTGTGCCCCGGAGACTATATAGTGTATACTGTGTGTATATGTATATACTGTGCGCCCAGGAGACTATATAGTGTATACTGTGTGTATATGTATATACTGTGTGCCCCGGAGATTATATAGTGTATACTGTGTGTATATGTATATACTGTGCGCCCCGGAGACTATATAGTGTATACTGTGTGTATATGTATATACTGTGCGCCCCGGAGATTATATAGTGTATATATAGTGTATACTGTGTGTATATGTATATACTGTGTGCCCCGGAGATTATATAGTGTATACTGTGTGTATATGTATATACTGTGCGCCCCGGAGACTATATAGTGTATACTGTGTGTATATGTATATACTGTGCGCCCCGGAGACTATATAGTGTATACTGTGTGTATATGTATATACTGTGCGCCCCGGAGACTATATAGTGTATATATAGTGTATACTGTGTGTATATGTATATACTGTGCGCCCCGGAGACTATATAGTGTATACTGTGTGTGTATGTATATACTGTGCGCCCCGGAGACTATATAGTGTATATATAGTGTATACTGTGTGTATATGTATATACTGTGCGCCCCGGAGACTATATAGTGTATACTGTGTGTATATGTATATACTGTGCGCCCCGGAGACTATATAGTGTATATATAGTGTATACTGTGTGTATATGTATATACTGTGCGCCCCGGAGATTATATAGTGTATATATAGTGTATACTGTGTGTATATGTATATACTGTGTGCCCCGGAGATTATATAGTGTATACTGTGTGTATATGTATATACTGTGCGCCCCGGAGACTATATAGTGTATACTGTGTGTATATGTATATACTGTGCGCCCCGGAGACTATATAGTGTATACTGTGTGTATATGTATATACTGTGCGCCCCGGAGATTATATAGTGTATACTGTGTGTATATGTATATACTGTGCGCCCCGGAGATTATATAGTGTATACTGTGTGTATATGTATATACTGTGCGCCCCGGAGATTATATAGTGTATACTGTGTGTATATGTATATACTGTGCGCCCCGGAGACTATATAGTGTATACTGTGTGTATATG
This sequence comes from Hyla sarda, assembly GCF_029499605.1. Lineage (NCBI taxonomy): Eukaryota > Metazoa > Chordata > Amphibia > Anura > Hylidae > Hyla > Hyla sarda. The sequence goes on along the minus strand of NC_079189.1, from coordinate 69,202,494 downwards.
TATATACTGTGCGCCCCGGAGACTATATAGTGTATACTGTGTGTGTATATGTATATACTGTGCGCCCCGGAGATTATATAGTGTATACTGTGTGTATATGTATATACTGTGCGCCCCGGAGACTATATAGTGTATACTGTGTGTATATGTATATACTGTGTGCCCCGGAGACTATATAGTGTATACTGTGTGTATATGTATATACTGTGCGCCCCGGAGACTATATAGTGTATACTGTGTGTATATGTATATACTGTGCGCCCCGGAGATTATATAGTGTATACTGTGTGTATATGTGTATATACTGTGCGCCCCGGAGACTATATAGTGTATACTGTGTGTATATGTGTATATACTGTGCGCCCCGGAGATTATATAGTGTATACTGTGTGTATATGTATATACTGTGCGCCCCGGAGACTATATAGTGTATACTGTGTGTGTATATGTATATACTGTGCGCCCAGGAGACTATATAGTGTATACTGTGTGTGTATATGTATATACTGTGCGCCCAGGAGACTATATAGTGTATACTGTGTGTGTATATGTATATACTGTGCGCCCAGGAGACTATATAGTGTATACTGTGTGTATATGTACTGTGCGCCCCGGAGACTATATAGTGTATACTGTGTGTATATGTATATACTGTGTTCCCCGGAGATTATATAGTGTATACTGTGTGTATATGTATATACTGTGCGCCCCGGAGACTATATAGTGTATACTGTGTGTATATGTATATACTGTGCGCCCCGGAGACTATATAGTGTATACTGTGTGTATATGTATATACTGTGCGCCCAGGAGACTATATAGTGTATACTGTGTGTATATGTATATACTGTGTGCCCCGGAGATTATATAGTGTATACTGTGTGTATATGTATATACTGTGCGCCCCGGAGACTATATAGTGTATACTGTGTGTATATGTATATACTGTGCGCCCCGGAGATTATATAGTGTATATATAGTGTATACTGTGTGTATATGTATATACTGTGTGCCCCGGAGATTATATAGTGTATACTGTGTGTATATGTATATACTGTGCGCCCCGGAAACTATATAGTGTATACTGTGTGTATATGTATATACTGTGCGCCCCGGAGACTATATAGTGTATATATAGTGTATACTGTGTGTATATGTATATACTGTGCGCCCCGGAGACTATATAGTGTATATATAGTGTATACTGTGTGTATATGTATATACTGTGCGCCCCGGAGACTATATAGTGTATACTGTGTGTGTATGTATATACTGTGCGCCCCGGAGACTATATAGTGTATATATAGTGTATACTGTGTGTATATGTATATACTGTGCGCCCCGGAGACTATATAGTGTATACTGTGTGTATATGTATATACTGTGCGCCCCGGAGACTATATAGTGTATATATAGTGTATACTGTGTGTATATGTATATACTGTGCGCCCCGGAGATTATATAGTGTATATATAGTGTATACTGTGTGTATATGTATATACTGTGTGCCCCGGAGATTATATAGTGTATACTGTGTGTATATGTATATACTGTGCGCCCCGGAGACTATATAGTGTATACTGTGTGTATATGTATATACTGTGCGCCCCGGAGACTATATAGTGTATACTGTGTATATGTATATACTGTGCGCCCCGGAGATTATATAGTGTATACTGTGTGTATATGTATATACTGTGCGCCCCGGAGATTATATAGTGTATACTGTGTGTATATGTATATACTGTGCGCCCCGGAGATTATATAGTGTATACTGTGTGTATACTGTGTGTATATGTATATACTGTGCGCCCTGGAGATTATATAGTGTATATATAGTGTATACTGTGTGTATATGTATATACTGTGCGCCCCGGAGACTATATAGTGTATATATAGTGTATACTGTGTGTATATGTATATACTGTGCGCCCCGGAGACTATATAGTGTGTATATATAGTGTATACTGTGTGTATATGTATATACTGTGCGCCCCGGAGACTATATAGTGTATACTGTGTGTATATGTATATACTGTGCGCCCCGGAGACTATATAGTGTATATATAGTGTATACTGTGTGTATATGTATATACTGTGCGCCCCGGAGATTATATAGTGTATATATAGTGTATACTGTGTGTGTATGTATATACTGTGCGCCCCGGAGACTATATAGTGTATACTGTGTGTATATGTATATACTGTGCGCCCCGGAGATTATATAGTGTATACTGTGTGTATATGTATATACTGTGCGCCCCGGAGACTATATAGTGTATACTGTGTGTGTATATGTATATACTGTGCGCCCCGGAGATTATATAGTGTATACTGTGTGTATATGTATATACTGTGCGCCCCGGAGACTATATAGTGTATACTGTGTGTATATGTATATACTGTGCGCCCCAGAGATTATATAGTGTATACTGTGTGTATATGTATATACTGTGCGCCCCGGAGACTATATAGTGTATACTGTGTGTATATGTATATACTGTGCGCCCCGGAGATTATATCGTGTGTATATATAGTGTATACTGTGTGTATATGTATATACTGTGCGCCCCGGAGAATATATAGTGTATATATAGTGTATACTGTGTGTATATGTATATACTGTGCGCCCCGGAGATTATATAGTGTATACTGTGTGTATATGTATATACTGTGCGCCCCGGAGAGTATATAGTGTATACTGTGTGTATATGTATATACTGTGCGCCCCGGAGATTATATAGTGTATACTGTGTGTATATGTATATACTGTGCGCCCCGGAGACTATATAGTGTATACTGTGTGTATATGTATATACTGTGTGTATGTATATACTGTGCGCCCCAGAGATTATATAGTGTATACTGTGTGTATATGTATATACTGTGCGCCCCGGAGACTATATAGTGTATACTGTGTGTATATATATATATATATATATATATATATATATATACTGTGCGCCCAGGAGATTATATAGTGTATACTGTGTGTATGTATATACTGTGCGCCCCGGAGACTATATAGTGTATACTGTGTGTATATGTATATACTGTGCGCCCCGGAGACTATATAGTGTATACTGTGTGTATATGTATATACTGTGCGCCCCGGAGACTATATAGTGTATACTGTGTGTTTATATGTATATACTGTGCGCCCAGGAGATTATATAGTGTATACTGTGTGTATGTATATACTGTGCGCCCCGGAGATTATATAGTGTATACTGTGTGTATGTATATACTGTGCGCCCCGGAGACTATATAGTGTATACTGTGTGTATATGTATATACTGTGCGCCCAGGAGATTATATAGTGTATACTGTGTGTGTGTGTGTATGTATGTGTGTATATGTATATATATTACACACACTGTGCGCCCAGGAGATTATATAGTGTATACTGTGTGTATATGTATATATTGTGCGCCCAGGAGACTATATAGTGTATACTGTGTGTATATGTATATACTGTGCGCCCAGGAGATGGTACTGTACAGGTAGAGTGCAGTGTTCCCCAACCAGGGTGCCTTCAGGTGTTAATAAAACTACAACTCCCAGGCTGTCTGGGCCTGCTGGGAATTGTAGTTTTGCAACATCTGGAGGCACCCTGGTTGGGAAACAGTGTGTAACTATAGTGTATACTGTGTGTGTGTGTGTGTGTGTATATAGATATATACTATGTGCCCAGGAGATGGTACTGTGTATGTGTAGTGTAAAGTGTGTAACACTAGTGTATACTTTGTGTAAATACTGTGCGCTTAGAAGATGCTACTTTTTATGTATAGTGTGTAGTGTGTGCCCAGGAGATGCTACTGTGTATATTCTGTGTGTGTAGTGTGTGCCCAGGAGATGGTACTGTGTATATTCTGTGTGTGTAGTGTGTGCCCAGGAGATGGTACTGTGTATATTCTGTGTGTATAGTGTGTGCCCAGGAGATGGTACTGTGTATAGTGTGTGCCCAGGAGATGGTACTATGTATAGTGTGTGCCCAGGAGATGGTACTGTGTATATTCTGTGTGTATAGTGTGTGCCCAGGAGATGGTACTGTGTATATTCTGTGTGTGTAGTGTGTGCCCAGGAGATGGTACTGTGTATATTCTGTGTGTGTACTGTGTGCCCAGGAGATGGTACTGTGTATATTCTGTATGTATAGTGTGTGCCCAGGAGATGGTACTGTGTATATTCCGTGTGTATAGTGTGTGCCCAGGAGATGGTACTGTGTATATTCTGTGTGTGTATAGTGTGTGCCCAGGAGATGGTACTGTGTATATTCTGTATGTATAGTGTGTGCCCAGGAGATGGTACTGTGTATATTCTGTGTGTATAGTGTGTGCCCAGGAGATGGTACTGTGTATATTCTGTGTGTATAGTGTGTGCCCAGGAGATGGTACTGTGTATATTCTGTGTGTGTACTGTGTGCCCAGGAGATGGTACTGTGTATATTCTGTGTGTGTACTGTGTGCCCAGGAGATGGTACTGTGTATATTCTGTGTGTGTACTGTGTGCCCAGGAGATGGTACTGTGTATATTCTGTGTGTGTACTGTGTGCCCAGGAGATGGTACTGTGTATATTCTGTGTGTGTACTGTGTGCCCAGGAGATGGTACTGTGTATATTCTGTGTGTGTACTGTGTGCCCAGGAGATGGTACTGTGTATATTCTGTGTGTGTACTGTGTGCCCAGGAGATGGTACTGTGTATATTCTGTGTGTGTACTGTGTGCCCAGGAGATGGTACTGTGTATATTCTGTGTGTGTACTGTGTGCCCAGGAGATGGTACTGTGTATATTCTGTGTGTGTACTGTGTGCCCAGGAGATGGTACTGTGTATATTCTGTGTGTGTACTGTGTGCCCAGGAGATGGTACTGTGTATATTCTGTGTGTGTACTGTGTGCCCAGGAGATGGTACTGTGTATATTCTGTGTGTGTACTGTGTGCCCAGGAGATGGTACTGTGTATATTCTGTGTGTGTACTGTGTGCCCAGGAGATGGTACTGTGTATATTCTGTGTGTGTACTGTGTGCCCAGGAGATGGTACTGTGTATATTCTGTGTGTGTACTGTGTGCCCAGGAGATGGTACTGTGTATATTCTGTGTGTGTACTGTGTGCCCAGGAGATGGTACTGTGTATATTCTGTGTGTGTACTGTGTGCCCAGGAGATGGTACTGTGTATATTCTGTGTGTGTACTGTGTGCCCAGGAGATGGTACTGTGTATATTCTGTGTGTGTACTGTGTGCCCAGGAGATGGTACTGTGTATATTCTGTGTGTGTACTGTGTGCCCAGGAGATGGTACTGTGTATATTCTGTGTGTGTATAGTGTGTGCCCAGGAGATGGCACTGTGTATATTCTGTGTGTGTATAGTGTGTGCCCAGGAGATGGCACTGTGTATATTCTGTGTGTGTATAGTGTGTGCCCAGGAGATGGCACTGTGTATATTCTGTGTGTGTATAGTGTGTGCCCAGGAGATGGTACTGTGTATATTCTGTGTGTGTATAGTGTGTGCCCAGGAGATGGTACTGTGTATATTCTGTGTGTGTATAGTGTGTGCCCAGGAGATGGTACTGTGTATATTCTGTGTGTGTAGTGTGTGCCCAGGAGATGGTACTGTGTATATTCTGTGTGTGTACTGTGTGCCCAGGAGATGGTACTGTGTATATTCTGTATGTATAGTGTGTGCCCAGGAGATGGTACTGTGTATATTCTGTGTGTATAGTGTGTGCCCAGGAGATGGTACTGTGTATATTCTGTGTGTATAGTGTGTGCCCAGGAGATGGTACTGTGTATATTCTGTGTGTGTATAGTGTGTGCCCAGGAGATGGTACTGTGTATATTCTGTGTGTGTATAGTGTGTGCCCAGGAGATGGTACTGTGTATATTCTGTGTGTGTATAGTGTGTGCCCAGGAGATGGTACTGTGTATATTCGGTGTGTGTATAGTGTGTGCCCAGGAGATGGTACTGTGTATATTCGGTGTGTGTATAGTGTGTGCCCAGGAGATGGTACTGTGTATATTCGGTGTGTGTATAGTGTGTGCCCAGGAGATGGTACTGTGTATATTCGGTGTGTGTATAGTGTGTGCCCAGGAGATGGTACTGTGTATATTCGGTGTGTGTATAGTGTGTGCCCAGGAGATGGTACTGTGTATATTCTCTGTGTATAGTGTGTGCCCAGGAGATGGTACTGTGCATCTTCTGTGTGTATAGTGTGTGCCCAGGAGATGGTACTGTGCATCTTCTGTGTGTATAGTGTGTGCCCAGGAGATGGTACTGTGTATATTCTGTGTGTATAGTGTGTGCCCAGGAGATGGTACTGTGTATCTTCTGTGTGTATAGTGTGTGCCCAGGAGATGGTACTGTGTATATTCTGTGTGTATAGTGTGTGCCCAGGAGATGGTACTGTGTATAGTGTGTGCCCAGGAGATGGTACTGTATATCTTCTGTGTGTATAGTGTGTGTCCAGGAGATGGTACTGTGTATAGTGTGTGCCCAGGAGATGGTACTGTGTATAGTGTGTGCCCAGGAGATGGTACTGTGTATAGTGTGTGCCCAGGAGATGGTACTGTGTATATTCTGTGTGTATAGTGTGTGCCCAGGAGATGGTACTGTGTATATTCTGTGTGTATAGTGTGTGCCCAGGAGATGGTACTGTGCATCTTCTGTGTGTATAGTGTGTGCCCAGGAGATGGTACTGTGTATATTCTGTGTGTATAGTGTGTGCCCAGGAGATGGTACTGTGTATCTTCTGTGTGTATAGTGTGTGCCCAGGAGATGGTACTGTGTATCTTCTGTGTGTATAGTGTGTGCCCAGGAGATGGTACTGTGTATATTCTGTGTGTATAGTGTGTGCCCAGGAGATGGTACTGTGTATATTCTGTGTGTATAGTGTGTGCCCAGGAGATGGTACTGTGTATAGTGTGTGCCCAGGAGATGGTACTGTGTATCTTCTGTGTGTGTATAGTGTGTGCCCAGGAGATGGTACTGTGTATAGTGTGTGCACAGGAGATGGTACTGTGTATAGTGTGTGCCCAGGAGATGGTACTGTGTATAGTGTGTGCCCAGGAGATGGTACTGTGTATAGTGTGTGCCCAGGAGATGGTACTGTGTATAGTGTGTGCCCAGGAGATGGTACTGTGTATAGTGTGTGCCCAGGAGATGGTACTGTGTATCTTCTGTGTGTATAGTGTGTGCCTAGTGTGTGCATATACCGCGTGCAACCATGTGCGCTGTATATACCACACGCAACCGTATGCCGTATATACCACATGCAGCTGTGCGCGTGTACGCCGTATATTCCGTGCACAACAGTGTGTGTGTACGCCGTATATACCGTATGCAAAATTCTGCTGTAAAAATTCACACGCAAAAAGAATGAACATGTTTGTTCTTTCGACAGAATTACACACTGACTGCATTGTCATCAGTGGTGACGGCGCAGGTCCATGCTGCCCAAACACCAAAGGATGGACCCTTATACAGCATCGCACCCTACACTGATCCCTTATTATACAGCATCGCACCCTACACTGATCCCCTATTATACAGCATCGCACCCTACACTGATCCCTTATTATACAGCATCGCACCCTACACTGATCTCTCATCATACAGCATCGCACCCTACACTGATCCCTTATTATACAGCATCGCACCCTACACTGATCCCTTATTATACAGCATCGCACCCTACACTGATCCCTCATCATACAGCATCGCTCCCTACACTGATCCCTTATTATACAGCATGGCTCCCTACACTGATCCCTTATTATACAGCATTGCACCCTACACTGATCTCTCATCATACAGCATCGCACCCTATACTGATCCCTCATTATACAGCATCGCACCCTACACTGATCCCTCATCATACAGCATCGCTCCCTACACTGATCCCTCATTATACAGCATCGCACCCTACACTGATCCCTTATTATACAGCATCGCTCCCTACACTGATCCCTCATCATACAGCATCGCACCCTACACTGATCCCTTATTATACAGCATCGCACCCTACACTGATCCCTCATCATACAGCATTGCACCCTACACTGATCCCTTATTATACAGCATCGCACCCTACACTGATCCCTTATTATACAGCATCGCACCCTACACTGATCCCTTATTATACAGCATCGCACCCTACACTGATCCCTTATTATACAGCATCGCTCCCTACACTGATCCCTTATTATACAGCATCGCTCCCTACACTGATCCCTCATCATACAGCATCGCACCCTACACTGATCCCTCATCATACAGCATCACTCCCTACACTGATCCCTCATCATACAGCATCGCTCCCTACACTGATCCCTTATTATACAGCATCGCTCCCTACACTGATCCCTTATTATACAGCATCGCTCCCTACACTGATCCCTTATTATACAGCATCGCTCCCTACACTGATCCCTTATTATACAGCATCACACCCTACACTGATCCCTTATTATACAGCATCGCTCCCTACACTGATCCCTTATTATACAGCATCGCTCCCTTCACTGATCCCTTATTATACAGCATCGCTCCCTACACTGATCCCTTATTATACAGCATCGCTCCCTACACTGATCCCTTATTATACAGCATCGCTCCCTACACTGATCCCTCATCATACAGCATCACACCCTACACTGATCCCTTATTATACAGCATTGCTCCCTACACTGATCCCTCATCATACAGCATCGCTCCCTACACTGATCCCTTACTATACAGCATCGCTCCCTACACTGATCCCTTACTATATAGCATCGCTCCCTACACTGATCCCTTATCATACAGCATCGCTCCCTAAACTGATCCCTTATCATACAGCATCGCTCCCTACACTGATCCCTTATCATACAGCATCGCTCCCTACACTGATCCCTTATTATACAGCATCACTCCCTACACTGATCCCTTATCATACAGCATCGCTCCCTACACTGATCCCTTATCATACAGCATCACACCCTACACTGATCCCTTATCATACAGCATCGCTCCCTACACTGATCCCTTATCATACAGCATCGCACCCTACACTGATCCCTTATCATACAGCATCGCTCCCTACACTGATCCCTTATCATACAGCATCGCACCCTACACTGATCCCTTATTATACAGCATCGCTCCCTACACTGATCCCTTATTATACAGCATCGCACCCTACACTGATCCCTCATCATACAGCATCGCACCCTACACTGATCCCTTATTATACAGCATCGCACCCTACACTGATCCCTTATCATACAGCATCACTCTCTACACTGATCCCTCATCATACAGCATCGCTCCCTACACTGATCCCTTATTATACAGCATCACTCCCTACACTGATCCCTTATCATACAGCATCGCTCCCTACACTGATCCCTTATTATACAGCATCGCTCCCTACACTGATCCCTTATCATACAGCATCGCTCCCTACACTGATCCCTTATTATACAGCATCGCTCCCTACACTGATCCCTTATCATACAGCATCACTCCCTACACTGATCCCTTATCATACAGCATCGCTCCTTGCACTGATCCCTTATTATACAGCATCGCTCCCTACACTGATCCCTTATTATACAGCATCGCACCCTACACTGATCCCTCATCATACAGCATCGCACCCTACACTGATCCCTTATTATACAGCATCGCACCCTACACTGATCCCTTATCATACAGCATCACTCTCTACACTGATCCCTCATCATACAGCATCGCTCCCTACACTGATCCCTTATTATACAGCATCACTCCCTACACTGATCCCTTATCATACAGCATCGCTCCCTACACTGATCCCTTATTATACAGCATCGCTCCCTACACTGATCCCTTATCATACAGCATCGCTCCCTACACTGATCCCTTATTATACAGCATCGCTCCCTACACTGATCCCTTATCATACAGCATCACTCCCTACACTGATCCCTTATCATACAGCATCGCTCCTTGCACTGATCCCTTATTATACAGCATCGCTGTTATGTTTCTCAGGTTGCAGTGTAGCCTTAGACTTAGGGTAAATCTGTGTCTGTTCAGCCAAAAATCCACAACAACCTTGCAGGAAAATCCCATTGGAAACTCTCCTGGTTTAGGGCAGCCCTCTGCCGTTACAGTTTGGCAGTGGATCTCATCATTTGTAATGCAAATATTGAATATAACATTGAGAGACTGAATACCTGTGGATTGTGCGGTCCAGGTCTGCCCGTCGTGTGCGGTGGGTGCAGCTTCACTTTGTGGACTTCACTCTTTAATCAGTCACCCAATAAATGGCACTACCCTGTGTTCAGAGCTCGGGATTTTATATTTATATATTTCACATGCGACAGAAAGAGTTCTGCATACATCTTTCCAAGTGGCAAGAGGTTCTGCAGCAGATTTTCGGGTGCATATTTTGGTTGTGGGATTTCATTGGACTTGCTTTAACAAGTAGAATTTTGCGCTGATATCTGCATATACACCACAAAATGTGCAACAGGAATTCCACATTGTAACGGTAAAATTGAGATTTTGTGGTGTATTTTTACACTGTGTATCAAGCCCTGGGGTGAATACATAGAATAGAATGAAGGGGAAAGTATAGTGCTAGAGCAGCGTTTCCCAACCAGGGTGCCTCTAGCTGTTGCAGAACTACAACTCCCAGCATGCCCGGACATCCTCCGGCTGTCCGGGCATGCTGGGAGTTGTAGTTCTGCAACAGCTGGAGGCACCCTGGTTGGGAAACCCTCTCCTATTGATTGGTTTGGGTGTCATATCAAGGATCAATATGCTATTTTTATCATTTGACCTTTGAGACCCCGACTGATCCTTAGGGCGCGTTCACACTGAGGTATTCACGAGGAGTGTACTCGAGTAATTCCTCGTGAATTCGCCGCTTGAAAAAATACAACATCTCTTCTTCCCATAGACTTGAATGTATTTTGCTCTTTCTCGTTCACACTGCAGAAATACCGCTCGCAGAATTATGTGGCGGAATTCCTCTCCGCTTGAAGAAATTCCACGCACACACAAAAAAAGGAAATTCTAATTGGTTGTCGTTCAGCCAGGTTGTCATCCTCCTATATTTCCCCATGGAATTCTGTGTAAATTCCGATCAAATTCTGTGTAAAAAAAATAAAATTCTGTGTCAGAATTTTTAAGCGAGAATTTCTCAGTGTGAACGGGACCCAAGAATGAAGCGGCCATAGTGCTCCAGGCCATACTGGGAGTTGTAGTATTGAAACAGCTTGAGGGACATTGGTTGGGGATCACTGATTATATATAATACACTATATATATATATATATATATATATATATATATATATATATATATATATATATATATATATATAATTAGGGATCGACCGATTATCGGTATGGCCGATATTATTGGCCGATAATCACGATTTTGGGCATTATCGGTATCGGCAATTATCTTGCCGATAAGCCGATAATGCCCCGCCCCCGCACCGCCCCGACCGTACCGCGACCGCCACCCCCTCGACCCGCCGCACCCCCCACCGTGATGCTAGGCCGTGTACCGGTATGGATTTTTTCCCATACCGCTATACCGGTCGGGCCCCTCCCCCACCCTCCGAGTCAATAAAAAAAATGAAACTTACCCGTAATGGGGGTGGTCCGGGCCATCCATCCATCGTTCCTGTAGCGTCCGGGGGCGTTCCGGGTGGAGGGTGGTCCGGTCCGGGCTGTCCTTCTTCTCCCACGGTCTTCTTCTCCACTCCGGGCAGGCTCCGGCCTAGTACGCTGCATAGACGCCGCTACACCGTGACGTCAGGTGCGTCGCTGCGCACGGGCGTCACTGCGCAGCGACGTCTATGCAGCGTACTAGGCCGGAGCCTGCCCGGAGTGGAGAAGAGGCCCGCCGGAGAAGAAGGACAGCCCGGACCGGACCACCCTCCACCCGGAACGCCACTGGACGCTACAGGAACGATGGATGGATGGCCCGGAGCACCCTGGCAGGTAAGGGGAGAGAAGCGGGTGGTGGCGGCGGCGGCCTATGGCCCCGCAAAAGCCACTGCAGATCATTGATTTAAAGCGCCCGCTTTAAATCAATGATCTGCAGCGGTGTCGCAGGGGGTTAAATAGCCGATAACTTATACCGGAATATCGGTATAAGTTATCGGCTATCGGCCCTAACCTGCACCGATTATCGGTATCGGCCCTAAAAAACCGATATCGGTCGATCCCTAATATATATATATATATATATATATATATATATATATATATATATATATATATGCCTCTTTCACACTACTAGCGGGAGAAAAAATAAATCATGTGACATCTTTTTCTCCAGCTACTCCTGGCAAAAAAAAAAACGGTGCCCGACGGACCCCATAATAGTAAATGGGATCTGTCGGGAACCGTGGTTGCCCGTTGTGTCCCATCCGGATAACGGACACAAAAAAAGGCAGAAAAAAAAATCGGCCTTACGGACCTTTTCCGATGGGACACTGGCAGTGTGAAGGGGGCCTAAAAAAAATAAGAGGTGGACACAGGGACCGGAAAAGGAGAAAAAAAACCACAGCTTCCAAACAAAGGCAAAAAAAGTCAGAGAAAGAAAATCACAAAGACGCAGGAAAATGCAGTGGCATTTTGTTCAGGTTTAAAAAAATAAAAATACTGGCGAAAAAGTCGAACCCTAGCCTAAAAGTGATGATATGTGCCCCCCATAATGTGTGTATATATTATTATTATTATTATTTTTTTTTTTTTTTTTTTTTTACTGCCCCGATGTCGGTAAAAGAGACACTTGTAGGCCTATAATCTAATGTGAACAGTGGCCTATCAGCAGTGATGGTCTACATGAAATCGGGACACTGCCTGCCTACACCACATACAATTGTAGCAAATCCTCAGCTGTGAGACATATTGAGTCTCTGGATGTAAACAAGAGTTTGGAGTAGGAATGTTGTATTTGCACTGTATGGTGTTTCCTCCAGAAGTGCTGGGGGTGGTAGGAATGTAATGTGATCTCCTTTCTCCTCTGACCCTTGGAATGGCTGGGAGTGATTGGAAATAAAATATTATTCAGCAGTCGGTCCGAGTCTAGTAAAGATTTTATTGGCGTCATATAAAGAGTTTTATTGTCCTGTTTTTTCTGTGTAACAAATGTTGGGTGTCGTGTACATGGTGAGGCCCTGTATGACTGTAGTACCAGATCCGGATGTCCCCCTCACCATATTATCCCTGATGCTTCTTGTGGAGAATACCTGCTCATCTACGAGGGTCACAGGCCGTCACATTTTTGAGTCTTTCCAACAGATTTTTTTTTCTCCCCCCTATTGTTTCGGTAATAATGGTGAATAAAAAAAATAATTATATACTCATTTTAATACATCTATTTGTGTGTATATACATATATGTATAAAAAAATAATATATTTTTTCATATATTAGAAACCAGTGCAGCACTCCATAAAGTGAAAAAAGGGATACGAAAAAAAAAAAGGGAAATTCTAATTGGTTGTCGTTCAGCAAAAAAAAAAAGTTTCCTATATTTCCCCGCGGAATTCCGTGTCAGAATTTTTAAGCGAGAATTCCTCAGTGTGAACGGGGCCTAAGAATGAAGTGTTCATAGTGCTCCGGGCCATACTGGGAGTTGTAGTATTGAAACAAGTTGGGGGCCGTGTGTGTGTGTGTATATATAGATATAGATAGATATAGATATATATATATATATATATATATAATAGAAAAAGCGCAGCACTCCTCAGGTACGTGAAAAAATAGTGGTTTATTGGCTCACATAGCAGCAATGTTTCTGTCCTACCGTAGGACCATTTTCAAGCTCAGTGACACAACTCAAGTAGGGGGTTTAAATACCCAAACACATGTACAATCAACTTCATAATCAATGTGAACAATTATCAAAGTGCATAAATAGTAAACATACATCACATTAAAATCAGTGCAAACAATATCCCAAGTGTATAATCATATTACATAAAAGTGCATTACATAAAGTGCCAAGTGGATTAAAAACATGCTTGAAAATCTCATAATACATATAATTATCTATTAATAACTCCAGCTGACAATAATATTTAATAATACTTTGTGGGTGGAGATACCAGTGAGGTACTTCCAAGACGTAGCAGCATGGCGCCCGCAGCGTGGGACGCCGCTCTCGGCATCCCCCATTACGAGCAACCAAGTTCCGGTCAGGTGAACATGTCACATGACCGCCATCGGTCACATAACGTAGTCGTAGAACCCACAGACGCCGGAACAAGTGTGAACAACGCCCAAAGGTTGACGCATAACCAATCCCAATATATAAGATGATTAAGAAAAAATATATTACATTGCTCATGCAAAGTAAAAATGAAGTAAGAATTGTAATTACCGTATATACTCGAGTATAAGCCGAGTTTTTCAGCACGATTTTTCGTGCTGAAAACGCCCCCCTCGGCTTATACTCGAGTGAACTCCCCCACCCGCAGTGGTCTTCAACCTGCGGACCTCCAGAGGTTTCAAAACTACAACTCCCAGCAAGCCCGGGCAGCCATCGGCTGTTCGGGCTTGCTGGGAGTTGTAGTTTTGAAACCTCCGGAGGTCCGCAGGTTGAAGACCACTGCGGCCTTCGACATCATCCAGCCCCCTCTCACCCCCCTTTAGTTCTGTACAGTACTCACCTCCGCTCGGTGCTGGTCCGGTGCTGCAGGACTGTCCGGAGAGGAGGTGGTCCGGTGGGATAGTGGTTCCGGGCTGCTATCTTCACTGGGGAGGCCTCTTCTAAGCGCTTCGGGCCTGGCCTCAGAATAGTCACGTTGCCTTGACAACGACGCAGAGGTACGTTCATTGCCAACGTACTTCTGCGTCATTGTCAAGGCAACGCCTCTATTCCGGGCCGGAAGCGCGGAGAAGAGGCGCCCCCGGTGAAGATAGCAGCCCGGAACCACTATCCCACCGGACCACCTCCTCACCGGACAGTCCTGCGGGACCGGACCAGCGCCAAGCGGAGGTGAGTACTCAGAACTAAAGGGGGGTGAGAGGGGGCTGGATGATGTCGAAGGCCGCAGTGGTCTTCAACCTGCGGACCTCCGGAGGTTTCAAAACTACAACTCCCAGCAAGCCCGGACAGCCGATGGCTGCCCGGGCTTGCTGGGAGTTGTAGTTTTGAAACCTCTGGAGGTCCGCAGGTTGAAGACCACTGAGGGCGGATGATGAGAAGAGGATGATGAAGGGGGGGTGTGGGATGATGAAGAGGGGTGGGGATGATGACAAGGGGATGATGAAGGGGGGTGTGTGGGATGATTACAAGGGGATGATGAAGGGGGGTGGGGATGATGACAAGGGGATGATGACAGGTGATGATGATGAGGGTCTGGATGATGACAGGCGGTGATGATGATGAGGATGTTAATGACGGGTCTGGATGATGACAGGGGGGATGATGTATTTCCCACCCTAGGCTTATACTCGAGTCAATAACTTTTCCTGGGATTTTGAGTTGAAATTAGGGGCCTCGGCTTATACTCGGGTCGGCTTATACTCGAGTATATACGGTAAACAAAATAAAAATACAATTTAAAAATAAATAAATAAAAATAAATATAAATGAAAACGTTTATTTATTGTTAGTATTTTCTTCTCTGATCTAAAGAGGTAAAACTGTGGCCATCAACCAAAGTCACTCCCTGGTTTGTAGGGCGACCCCGGATGGCCCCAGAAACCCGGCCGTCACCCGAGGACACCAAAGGTTCATCCAACGAACACGGGGTTCTGTTAGGAATCCCCGGTTCACAGGAGTTCCCACTACAGCCAAAATGGGAGTGTGCTGACAAAAAAGTAGCACTATAGACTCGTACATATATGTATATATACTCAGGCCATCTTCAAAATACAATGTACACTCGTCCGTTGACAATATATCTTGCAAATTTTTCTCCAACTTGTTCACCTTGGCCCGAGCTATCTCCAGTTCTTTTTGCAAGAAATCAAGGTTAAGCAATATAATGTCAAGAGCATATCTATCCGAAATAGCTTCAAATTACCTTTTAAATTCCACATTATCAGTTTGCACAGCTGGTCTAAGTCTTGAGCGCATGCCTCTAGGAATCCTTTTGTTTTTATAATATTCCCCTAGTGTGATCAAATGCAGTTCAAGCATAATACATCTTCTAGACTCATATTCACAATTACGTTCAATGTCCGTAATAGCAGGTGTAGCAAGAAACGTGGCATCTCCTTTTACTCCATTCAAAATCCTCTCAACTTCAACATCAGCATAGGACGACGTATGAGCCATATCAAAATCCATTTGTGCTTCCATAGTACAAAAAAGTGTACACAAAAAACAATAGTGTGCCAGCAAAAGAATCAATGAATATATAAATCTGCAGCACTACTTATCCAATATGACAGCGGGTGCCAGCGCCCCAGACCCGACCAAAGTCCATGTAATATAGATGTAGAAAGAGCGCAGCACTCCTCAGGTACGGGAAAAAATAGTGGTTTATTGGCTCACATAGCAGCAATGTTTCTGTCCTACCGTAGGACCATTTTCAAGCTCGGTGACACAACTCAAGTAGGGGGTTTAAATACCCAAACACATGTGTGGAAGTTGTAGTTCTGCAACAGCTAGGAGCACCCTGGTTACGAAAAATTGCCCTACTGATTGGTTTGGGTGTCATATCAAGGATCGATATGCTATTATTTTATCATTTGACCTTATTTTATCATTTGACCTTATTTTATCATTTGATCTTTTGAAAGCGAAAGTAGCAATCTGATTGGTTGATATTGGTGGCATTCGTGATTGGGGTTCTTTTTTACTTTTCCCTGGGAAGCTTCAGTACCAGATGAGGAAGAGTCCTCCTAAAGCTATAGGGTGGAATTTATTAATATTGGTGTGGCTGAAGGGATTTTCTACACAGCTTATAGTCATTTTTTGTTGTTGTTGTTTTTTGTGCCCCTAATTTATCAAAAAGGTGCGCTCCTTTATAATAAATAAGGCTGCGTTCACACCACGCTTTGTACTTCTGTGGCATAGATACGATTTCTGATGCTCAAATCGACTGCAGTCGTATCTGACGCATTCACATTTATGGCCCCCAGAAACCCGATCATAGTCAGCTAGTGACTACTTTCTGGTTGTTTGATGAGCGCTTCCGATTTTTGACTCAGACTGAAAATCGTGGTCTACCACGTGGTCTGCTCCTCCCCTCTTATAGGAAACCATTCAGGTCGCTCCATGGTATGATTTTACTGCCACTTGTGCCCAATTATGTGCCACCAAGGCTTCTGGCTTCTCTTACTGGCAGGTAGTAGGGGAGGTCCTGTAATATTCTTATAATAGAGTATATATCATCTTATATAAACATTAGTCACTGCAGGTGCAGACAGACATGTCTGGAGGGCTTCATAGAGATGTATGTGTGACTGATACAGCGTACAGAAGAATATACTTGTTCTCATGCCAAACTGAAGAGGCACACAGTCATGGCTGTAAATGTTGGCACCCCTGAAATTTTTCTAGAAAATGAAGTATTTCTCACAGGAAAGGATTGCAGTAACACATGATTTGCTATACACATGTTTATTCCCTTTGTGTGTATTGGAACTAAACCAAAAAAGGGAGGAGAAAAAGCAAATTAAACATATTGTCTTACACCAAACTCCAAAAAGGAGCTGGACAAAATTATCGGCACCCTTTCAAAATTGTGGATAAATAAGATTGTTTCAAGCATGTGATGCTCCTTTAAACTCACCTGGGGCAAGTAACAGGTGCGGACAATATAAAAATCACACCTGAAAGCAGATACAAAGGAGAGAAGTTCACTTAGTCTTTGCATTGTGTGTCTGTGTGCCACACTAAGCATGGACAACAGAAAGAGAAGAGAACTGTCTGAGGACTTGAGAACCAAAATTGTGGAAAAATATCAACAATCTCAAGGTTACAAGTCCATCTCCAGAGATCTAGATTTGCCTTTGTCCATAGTGCGCAACATTATCAAGAAGTTTTCAACCCATGGCACTGTAGCTAATCTCCCTGGGCATGGACGGAAGAGAAAAATTTAAAATTTATGAAAGGTGTCAACGCAGAATAGTCCGGATGGTGGATAAGCAGCCCCAATCAAGTTCCAAAGATATTCAAGCTGTCCTGCAGGCTAAGGGAGCATCAGTGTCAGCGCAAACTATCTGTCGACATTTAAATGAAATGAAATGCTATGGCAGGAGACCCAGGAAAACCCCACTGCTGACACAGACATAAAAAAGCAAGACTACATTTTGCCAAAATGAACTTTAGTAAGCCAAAATCCTTCTGGGAAAATGTCTTGTAGACAGATGAGACCAAAATAGAGCTTTTTGGTAAAGCACATCATTCTACTGTTTACCGAAAACGGAATGAGGCCTACATAGAAAAGAACACAGTACCTACAGTGAAATATGGTGGAGGCTCAATGATATTTTGGGGTTGTTTTTCTGCCTCTGGCACTGGGTGCCTTGAATGTGTGCAAGGCATCATGAAATCTGAGGATTACCAACAGATTTTGGGTCCCACTGTACAGCCCAGTTTCAGAAATCTGGGTTTGCGTCCGAGATCTTGGGTCTTCCTGCAGGACAATGACCCCAAACAGACGTCTAAAAGCCCCCAGAAATGGATGGCAACAAAGCGCTGGAGAGTTCTGAAGTGGCCGGCAATGAGTCCAGATCTAAATCCCATTGAACATCTGTGGAGAGATCTTAAAATTGCTGTTGGGAAAAGGCGCCCTTCCAATAAGAGAGACCTGGAGCAGTTTGCAAAGGAAGATTAGTACAACATTCCAGCTGAGAGGTGTAAGAAGCTTATTGATGGTTATAGGAAGCTACTGATATCAATTATTTTTTCCAAAGGGTGTGCAACCAAATATTAAGTTAAGGGTAGAGCTGGGCGGTATGACCAAATAAGTGTATCACAGTATTTTTGTAACTTATGGCGGTTCCATGGTATATAACGGTATCCTCCCCCCCCCCAAATTATGTGTGAACCGCGAGCGCTGTTCTGCTCCCCCCAAAAAAAAATTATCAGCCCAGCGCTGTGCTGTCCCCATCAAGTAATACTCATGTCACCCGCAAGCGCTGCCCTCCTCGTCCTCCTGTTTGTTGTGGGCCGCCGGCGCTGACACTCTGTACTGTACGCTGTATCCCTATGCCCGGGCTGCAAAAGATCAACAAAATAAACTTTAACTGACCTTCCTACGTCGGCCTCACGCTCTTCCTGGGGACGGGAACGTTGGAGAGCCGTAAACCTATCACCGGCCCCAGCGATGTTCTGCCTCGGCCGGTGATAGGTAGAGCCCACTGTCATGTAAGAAACCGTCCGGTTTCTTACATGACAGTGCGCTCAACCTATCACCAGCTGAGGCGGAACATCGCTGCGGCCGATGATAGGCTGGCGGCTTTCTGGCGTTCCCGTCCCCAGGAAGCAGGTCAGGACCGACGGGGGGACGTAGGAAGGTGCGTTAAAGTTTATTCTGTTTATCTTTTGCAGCCCGGGCATAGGGATACAGCGTACAGTACAGAGTTCCAGCGTGGCGGCCCACAACAAACAGGAGGACGAGGAGGGCAGCGCTTGCGGGTGACTCGAGTAGTACCCAATGGGGACAGTGCAGCGCTGGGCTGATAATGGGGGGGGGGGGCAGAACAGCGCTCACGGGTCACATATGATTAGTTCCTCGATTGTGGGGACAGTGCAGCTCTGGGTTGATAATTCATCCATTCCCGAGGTGAAGGGGCCCAACTGGTATTGCGGTATGGGGAAAAATTTATATCGTGCAGCACAAAAATTTCGGTGTTCGGTATGAACTGGTATACCGCCCAGCACTAGTTAAGGGTGCCAATAATTTTGTCCAGCCCATTTTTGGAGTTTGGTGTGACATTATGTCCAATTTGCTTTTTTTTTCTCCCTTTTTTGGTTTAGTTCCAATACACACCAAGGGAATAAACATGTGTATAGCAAAACATGTGTTACTGCAATCCTTTTCTGTGAGAAATACTTCATTTTCTTAAAAAATTCAGGGGTGCCAAGATTTACGGCCATGACTGTATGTTGCTTTCAGTGGCATATGTGTGAAATTTCCAATTAAAGGAGTACTCCGGTGCACACTTTTTTCATGTTATCCCGTCCGGTCTGCAAAATAAAAGAAAACACACTTTCTCTTACCTGCCAACGAGCCCTCGGAGCTCCGGTACAGGTGTTTGGTCCCCGGGCTGTATTCTTCTTACTTCCTGTTAGCCCGGCACGTCACACGGAGCTTCAGCCTATCACTGGCTGAGGCGGGACATCGCTGCGGTCGGTGATAGGCTGAAGCTCCGTGTGACGTGCCGGGCTAACAGGAAGTAAGAAGAATACAGCCCGGGGACCGAACACCTGTACTGGAGTGTACCGGAGCTCCGGGGGCTCGTTGGCAGGTAAGATAAAGTGTGTTTTCTTTTATTTTGCAGCCCGGACGCCGGCGCCGGAGTACTCCTTTTTAATTAAAGTCAACAAGAGGTGCTTTTTCTTCCAAAACCATGCTAATTTGGATTTTTAAAGAATCTCGCCAAAGATTCTAGCTATGTGAATATGATAGAGATAGATATATATACCGGTATATACCGGTAATTTATTTTTATGTATATTTATTTATATTTTTTTCTTCTTTGAGTACTCATAGAAATTCTTATGTACTAGTAGAAATACTTCAGATTTTACTGTAGTGGATGGATGAAGTTTTATAGATCTCATACACATGATGCAGAAGTTTGCGGAATATCATTTTTTTCTAGGAATTTTTACTGCACATTTTACCCCTCTGAATGTTGGAGGTGAAATATGTAGCAAAATCTGTATGTAACACTTGCTGACTTGTAACAAATTTTCTGCGGGGTCTGCGTGCGCTACCAGCAGAATCTCCGCTGCTGAAAATTTAATGCTGACCCCCATTGAAGTCAGTTGTTTCTGAGGGGGATTTTCAACAGCAGAGATTGCAGGAGAAGGCATAAAGGTTTCCTCCTTACATTCTCCCAGCCCTCTGGCAGGGAGCACATGGTAGATTTTACACTTCTGTGGTTCTCTGTGGGGTGTTTTGGCCCAGAGCTAGGGGCTTGGTCGGGCAGCAGTGGGGCTGCCTGGCCACTGGTTAATTCCCCCTGTGGGCATGGTGTCTCGGAAGCAGTGGTCGCCACCCGGCGCTACACCAGTGTCAGGTTAGGGACCCACTCTGACTAGGTGGCCTTGACGTGGCAAGTGGGCTTGTACTTTTTGATCAAAATGTATATTAACAAACTTAGTTTTTGAAATTATGCTGAGAGGCAAGAAGATCAAAATACAAATAGTGGATGTGTGGCTGTTTCTCTATTTTTGTAGTTCCACTGGCAGAAATCTGCTGCGGTAAGCAAGACCCCGCCCCTTTTCAAACTCGCTTCAAGTTTGAAAAGAAATCCTCTTGTGTGAGCGAGCCCTTAGACTAGGATTTGATGTATGGGGTGTTTTTTCTTTTTTTTTTTCTTCTTTTTTTGTTGCCAAAAAATACTGTGGCTAGTTGTTAGTTGGGAGCCATGAGGAAAATATGAAACATCAGACCCACATAAAGTTTTTATTTTTGGCATTTTTCTTTTACCCTTTTGTGGCATGTCTGGGCTCCGAGCAGAATCCAGCGGTAAAATTCCACTCAGAAATTTCATTGCAGCAGGCTCCCATTCTTTTCATTTGGATTCGGCTGCACCATGCACATCGGCGATATTACAGTAGGTCAAAAAATATTTAGTCAGCCACTAATTGTGCAAGTTCTCCCCCTTAAAAAATGAGGCCTGTAATTTTCATCACAAGTATACCTCAACTATGAGAAACATAATGAGAAAAAAATCCATAAATTCACATTTTTTTAGAATGTGTTTGCAAATTATGGTGGAAAATAAGTCACCTACAAACAAGCAAATTTTCCGG
This sequence comes from Hyla sarda, assembly GCF_029499605.1. Lineage (NCBI taxonomy): Eukaryota > Metazoa > Chordata > Amphibia > Anura > Hylidae > Hyla > Hyla sarda. Next base: position 69,180,559 of record NC_079189.1, on the reverse strand, counting down.
CTCTCACAGACCTATAACTTCTTCTTTAAGAGTCTCCTCTGTCCTACACTCGTTACCTGTATTAATGGCACCTGTTTGAACTTATCAGTATAAAAGACCCTTGTCCAAAACTCCACTATGGCCAAGACCAAAGAGCTGTCGAAGGACACCAGGAACAAAATTGTAGACCTGCACCAGGCTGGTTAGACTGGATCTGCAATAGGCAAGCAGCTTGGTGTGAAGAAATCAACTGTGGGAGCAATTATTAGAAAATGGAAGACATACAAGACCACTGATAATCTCCCTCGATCTGGGGCTCCACGCAAGATCTCTCCCCGTGGTGTCAAAATGATAACCATAACGATGAGCGAACATCCTAGAAGCACACGGGGGGGCCTAGTGAATGACCTACAGAGAGCTAGGACCTAAGTAACAAAGGCTACTATCAGTAACACACTACGCCGCCAGGGACTCGAATCATGCAGTGCCAGACATGTCCCCCTGCTTAAGCCAGTACATGTCCGTGCCCGTCTGAAGTTTACTAGAGAACATTTGGATGATCCAGAAGAGTATTGGGAGAATGTCATATGCTCAGATGAAACCAAAGTAGAACTTTTTGGTAAAAACTCAACTCGTCGTGTTTGGAGGAGAAAGAATGCTGGGTTGCATCCAAAGAACACCATACCTACTGTGAAGCATGGGGGAGGAAACATCATCCTTTGGGGCTGTTTTTCTGCTAAGGAACCAGGACGACTGATCCGTGTAAAGGAAAGAATGAATGGTGCCATGTATCATGAGATTTTGAATGCAAACCTCCTTCCATCAGCAAGGGCATTGAAGATGAAACATGGCTGGGTCTGTCAGCATGACAATGATCCCTAAAGCACCACCCGGGCAACGGAGTCGCTTCGTAAAAAGCATTTCAAGGTCCTGGAGTGGACTAGCCATTCTCCAAATCTCAACCCATAGAAAACTTTTGGAGGGAGTTGAAAGTCTGTGTTGCCCAGTGACAGCCCCAAAACATCACTGCTCTAGAGGAGATCTGCATGGAGGAATTGGCCAAAATACCAGCAACAGTGTGTGAAAACCTTGTGAAGACTTACAGGAAATGTTAGACCTCTGTTATGGCCAACAAAGGGTATATAACAAAGTATTGAGATGATCTTTCGTTATTGACAAAATACTTATATTCCACCATAATTTGCAAATTCTTTTAAAATCAAACAATGTGATGTTATGGATTTTTTTTTCTCATTATGTCTTTCATAGTTGAGGTATACCTATGATGAAAATGACAGGCCTCTTTCATCTTTTTAAAGGGGTACTCCGGCACTAAGACATCTTATCCCCTATCCAAAGGATAGGAGACAAGATGTCTGATCGTTGTCCGTCACGATACTCCGTCCCCGTGGTCGGGAGTCATAAGACTTGGAGCCTCCAGCACTTCCTGCAGTGCTACCAGGTGGGTGCTGCATGCTAAATTGCAGGGAGTCACCAGCGTCGGGACCCCCGCGATCAGACATCTTAACCCTATCCTTTGGATAGGGGATAAGATGTCTTAGTGCAGGAGTATCCCTTTAAGTGATGGGAAAACTTGCACAATTGGTTACTGACTAAATACTTTTTTGCCCCACTGTATCTGCTGTAGAAATTCCAATTCTGCCCTCTGCAGAAAGAACAGACCTATCATTCGGAAATGCATTTTGGTCTGGAGCGTTTCTGAATGACCCAAACACTGACGTTTAACGTGCTAATGGCCCCATTCCGCCATGTGAATGGCAGACATAACAGTACATTCACAGAAATCGGATTGGTTGCTATGGGCAACTGGTCAACTTTTCCTGAGCACAGATCTTGATGAATCCCCCGATATGTGTTTGTACCATGAAGTTTCCCAACCTGGGGCTCTCTGGCAGATGCTACAACTCCCATCATGGCCTGACAACTAGTTTTGCAAGCACTGGAGAGCTACAGGTTGGGAATGTCTGCTCTATACTGTTGCAGGTTGAATGTTTTCTAATTTACTTCTAGCCCACAATATTTATACAGGTTAAGCAGCCTTGGGTGCATCGTAGGGAGTAACACGTAAGATTTACGCTGTTTGGATCTATTTCTAGGGCCGGTCTGGTTTTCCCAGTGTTGCCATAAACCTTAATAGACAGCCCTGGTATAGTAAATGACACGTCTCCCTAGGTGTTAACACAGAAAGCAGTGAATAATAGGCCTCTTCCTGTGAGAACTTCCCTGCAGGCGTCTGAAGTGGCCGATTTATAGGGGGTGGTGGATCCCGGACATTGACCAGTGGGGCCCGTCCTTCCATGTAGGGAAGGCTGCTCCTCATTTTACGACTTTCAGCCTCATTTTACTTTAATCTTTGTCTTGAAGGGAACGTTAAGACTCCATATAAAGCTTACTGCGTCATTGTTCATTGCTAAACTTTAGAGATTATTATTTTAAAAAGTAGAAACATTCTTAGAAACCACATCAAATCCCCTGAAGCTCTGAGTCGGCTCTATAGTCATTGTGCTGGGGGATTGTGGGGGGAGAACATGAGCCCGGTGGCCCCCAGCCTAAACAATACACGTCCGTACTGGTTCTCTTGTTGTGTTTCATGTCCTGGATGATGGGCCATGAAATATTACCGCTCACAGAGTGACTTGTAGCCTGTGGGGGAACATTCAATGGAACAGACGTCTCGCTGTGTTATTAAGACTGTGTAAAATTATAAGGAACATGAATATATGGGATGACTGGGTATGTGGGTATCAAAAAGGGTCAAAAGTGTCATATTATATGTACATCTGTAGTTACATTTACTCGAAAGGGAAAAATATAATTTAGCACTGTTCCATAGCCTGCGGAGATATAGTGGGAGTTGTAGGTTTACAACTACTGAGCAGTGGGTTGCGTCTTTGACTTGTATGGCATATCCACAGGTCTGATAGACCTGAGTTACATCTTTACTGAATGGAGTTCCCCTGCCATGCCCCCTCAATGCAAGTCTTTGGAAGGGGGCGTGACAGCCGTCACGCCCCCTCCCATAGACTTGCATTGAGGGGGCGTGGCCGTGACTTCACGAGCGGGGAGAGACGAACCTTCGCCCCGCATCGCCAGTTATCCGGCACGGAGCCAAGTTCGCACTGTGCACTGGATGTCTGGGTTGCCGCAGCTGAGATTGCGGGGGTCCCCAGCGGTGGGACCCTCCGCGATCAGACATCTTATCCCCTATCCTTTTGGATAGGGTATAAGATGTCTAGGGGTGGATAAGTACCCCTTTAACCCCTAGTCAGTTCTCATGTTTGTCATGGGAGAAAACCTGATGTCAGGGATGCAGAATATAAGTGCATTGAAGGTAATGAATATCCATTGTGCAAGTTGTGTATTACCGCCATATTATGCCGCAGGCGCCGTGTCCAGGATACATTTGTTCTACAGGTTTTTTTTCTTCTTCTTGTGTTTACATGCCTCCTCAATAATACAATTGCAGCCAGTCATGACCGTTCTTCTTGCTCTGCTTCTTGCATGGGAGGGATAGTGTAGTGGAGAATTGAATAGATTGCGGTTTTATTCTTTTCTTTGGAAATTGTGCTTGAAATAGTGAAATATCAAAGGAATAAGTGAACAGTTAATGATGATATGTCTGATCTAAATAGTGGATGTTCAGTCACAGCCCTTATTGTACATGTCTTTCTATGGGAATAGTTGTTCATATTGTCTCCAGGCAGCTTCCACTAGCATCACAATGGAGTTCCATTTATGCCAGGTAGCAGGGATGGGGAATTCCTATTGCCCGACGCCTGGGACATGCAGTTCCAGGCACTGGGCAAGCAAATTTTTCCTGGCCTTAGCCCTGCTTCGTGCAAGCAGGCCTGGACCTGACAAGCGCGGCGGCGCTCAGCAGTCTGTATGGAGCGGTCCCCCAACTCCTGCCAACTCCATACTCTGCAGCCCCCGGCTGTTCTGAATATCCGGGGGCCACCACTAATAGCCAGCATGTGGTGATCGTCGCGACTGGCTATTAACCCTTTAGATTGCAGCTGTGAAAGCTGACAGCGGCGTCTAAAGGGACATGTGAATGGTCCCTGGTGGGCTAGCGGGGTGGATCACGGGGGAGCGATCCACTATAGAGGTAGCCGGAGGGCTTCCCTCTGTTCCCTGGAGTCCTTGGCCCTGTCATTGATAGAGCCTTGTCCAGCCAGGCTCTATCAATGGATCGCAGAGCACACAGATCAATGGAGTCCAATAGAACTCTATTGATCTGTATGAGGAATGATTCCTAATGATTCCTCAAAGTCTGATAAAGTGGGGTGGAAAAAAAGTTTTAATAAAAGTTTAAAAGACACACATTAACCCCTTCCATAATGAAAGTTCAAATCACCCCCTTTTCCAATATAAAAACATGTAAACGTAATAAAAATAAACAAATTTAGTATCGCTGTGTGCGTAATTGTATGAACTATTAAAATATAGCATTATGTATCCCATACGGTAAATGACTTAAATGTACTGCTGAGTATATTTACAGGTGTAGTCATGCTCCTGTTTATTGGCATGCCATTTGTATGTGTGCTCACCATTTATTGACCTTTTATCTATTTGACCTTAAAATAGAATATACTTGCATTGAAATGCTGTTTTCTCCATCTCAGGACAACACTGCAATGTGGCTTATTAGGGCCTTCACATGTTGTAAAGTTAGAGAACCTGTCACCAAACTAAACTTTTAATATATTGTTCCTTATGTAATTATAAAACACTTTTTGCTATATACTTTCTGTTAAAATTCTCAACCTTTTTATATGTTTTTAATGTGATGAAAAATGGCCACTAAAATGGCTCTGTTCTGTTCCGTGCGCAAGTCAAACAGTTGGTTTTGGTCTCCTCCCGGCCTGGCAGCAGACCAGACTCAGGAAGTGCGTGCGGGGCATGGCGAGGCACAGCTCTTGCAGGCTTGCTCTGATTTTTTTTTTTTTTTTTTTTTTAATGGCAGGAGGGGTGTTAGGAGTAGTTAGGGAATATAATCTGAGTTATTTTAGAAAATATGATTTCATGACAGGTACTCTTTAAAACCCACAAGCTTTTCAATATCTAGAAAGGGCATTTATAGAATACTTAGCTGACTGGTCTGAAAACAGAGTTAAAGAAGAGAAAGGGGAATTTAGCTGTACTTTCCCATTCACTTGCTTTTAAAATTGTGTGTAATAGAAAAAACAGCCACTAGGTGGCTCTGTTCTGTTCCCTGCCACAATTAATACAGTGAATTTGGTCTCTTCCCAGCCTGTCAGGAGTCCAAACTCGGGAAGTGCTTCTCTGCACTGAGCTTGATTGACAGCTGTACAGAGCCTCACTTAAAGATGCACAGAGCTTGAGGTCTTCTATTCATCACAGCACTGCAATAATGTGAGGGCGGAAGTGGTCCCCCAGCAGGCTTCAGTGATATCATGCCTGCTGGAAAATGCCCACTTTCTCCTGCTGGGAGATTGCACTATGTGAGCAAGAGTAAAGGCATGGTACACAGCTTTTATAAAGCTTTTTAAGGGTAGGAGGTAGGAGGTTTTAAGGTAGTGTTAGGAGTAGTTAGGGAACATAGCCTGAGTTAGTTTAGAAAAGTTTACCTGCTTTGTGCCTCGTGTGTTCTCTTATTTTCCCAGACTGATTATTCTTTTTCTCTCCTAGAATCCTGAACAGCAATAAGATCACTGAACTGAAGAACGCTTCCTTCGAGGGGCTGAACTTCCTCGAGAGGCTGTAAGTATTTATCTTGCTTTAATCTCACAGTACAAGACTGAGCTGTCATTGAAAACTCCCACTGTCCATTAAAGACATTTTATGTACATTTTATAGTGAAAGGGTTTTCTAATGTTCTTAAGGTTTGATGATACCTGATGCTTCATAGTGAGGTCAATATCAGTAGTGCAGTAGTGTTCCTCCTGTGTTGCCACTAGATGCTTTTCCTATCTTATAAAGTGATCTAATATTGCTAGCATGGGCCATCACTTTATATGCAGAAGGAGCCCGACCTCTGGGACCCTCACTGAACTAGAGAATGAAGGGACTGCAGCACTCATTTAGACCCTTTGCAGTCTTTCTCTACACTAGGGTGCCTCCAGCTGTTGCAAAACTACAACTCCTAGCATGCCCGGACAGCTGTTGGCTGTGCGAGCATGCTAGGAGTTATAGTTTTTCAATAGCTGGAGGCACCCTGGTTGGGAAACACTGCTCTACACAGTGAGAAATAAGCAAGTAAAAAAGAGGGAGGTGCTCCTCAGAAATGGAATATAGGTGGTTCTTCTCCTATTTGACACAGACTCCCTCTTGGAACTCCCTTGCGCAACAGAATTTATTTTGTACCCATATCGGTGCCTCCACACAATCCCGTCTCTGAGCCTTACAAGCTGTTCTTTCCTCCTTAGTTTAGTTTTTGCTCTGATATGCATTGTCAGCTGCGAGACCTTATATAGACAGACTTATATAGATGGACTGTGTATTTCCAAATCCTGTCCAATGAGTTGATTTGACCACAAATGACTCCAATCAAGGTGTAGAAACATCTGAGATGATCAAGAGAAATGGGAGGAGCCAGAGCTAAATTTCATCTCTAACAAAAATAATATATATAATTATTTATATAACTTTTTATACATATATTATTATTATTTATTTTTTATTATTATTATTATTATTATTGTCATATATAAATGTTAGTGCAAGGCAGCATAAAGGTGCTCCCTGGCTAATATAATTACTTTCATATATGTATACGCGCCTCTGTTATTGCTCGGCCTATATTTGGGGTCCTTACATATCTCCAGATTTTGAGAGCTGTTTTTATGATATTTGATAATAAAGTACAGTGCTCCCTCAAGTTAGAATATTAATCGGTTCCAGGACGGCCATTGTATGTTGAAACCATAGTATGTTGAGACCAGAACTATGGACACCTGGTAATTGGTTCAAAAGGCACCAAAATGTCATCCAAAAAGAGGAAAAAGTGAGGATTAAAGAAAAATAAGTAGAAAACTAATATATTTAAAGCAAATCCTTACATACAAAAGTAAGACAGATCTGCTGGAAGCTGTAAATCACTGTCTATGGCAGTGTTTCCCAAGCAGGAAGCCTCCAGCTGTTGCAAAACTACAACTCCCAGCATGCCCGGACAGCCAAAGGCTGTCCGGGCATGCTGGGAGTTGTAGTTTTGCAACAGCTGGGGGCACCCTGCTTGGGAAACACTGGTCTATGTAGAGGACAGGAGCTTCTTCGGAGTCCTGTACAGTACACACAATGTCCTAAAAAAATTACATGGAGCCGCCCTCACCTGGTGTCCAAAGGAGCAGTTATCCCTGGCACAGGTAAAGCGTGCAGAACATGTAATACCTCCCTGTACTGTAGGGGGCGCTAACAGACACCATTCAGTGCATACACTTCAGGAATACAGGGGTTTTACCAGTGAATGCCCATTCTGATTGGTCGGTTCTTCCAGCCATTGACACATTTAACAGATCTGGACTGTCTGTAGCATTGTATGTTTAGTCTGGTTTCAACTTACGATGGTCCAGAAAAGACCATTGTATGTTGAAACTATTGTACGTTGAGGCCATTGTAAGTTGAGGGATCACTGTATATAATATATATAATTTTTTATTATTATCATAAATTATATATAATATATTTATTATCAATACTATTAAAAAATATATGATTATTTATTTAAACAAGTCCATAACAAACTGTGGAAAAGGGGAAATAGAAACATAAAACGTGTTGGCAGATAAGAACCATTTGGCCCATCTAGTCTGCCCAATAATCTGAATCCTATCAATAGTCCCTGGTCCTATCTTATATGAAGGATAGCCTTATGCTTATTTCTATCTTATATGAAGGATAGCCTTATACCTGTCTCTATCTTATATGAAGGATAGCCTTATGCTTATCCATATCTTATATGAAGGATAGCCTAATGCTTATTTCTATCTTATATGAAGGATAGCCTTATGCTTATCCATATCTTATATGAAGGATAGCCTTATGCTTATCCATATCTTATATGAAGGATAGCCTTATGCTTATCCCTATCTTATATGGAGGATAGCCTTATGCTTATCCATATCTTATATGAAGGATAGCCTTATGCTTATCCATATCTTATATGAAGGATAGCCTTATGCTTATTTCTATCTTATATGAAGGACAGCCTTATACCTATCTCTATCTTATATGAAGGATAGCCTTATGCCTATCCATATCTTATATGAAGGATAGCCTTATGCTTATCCATATCTTATATGAAGGATAGCCTTATGCTTATCCATATCTTATATGAAGGATAGCCTTATGCTTATCCATATCTTAAATGAAGGATAGCCTTATGCTTATCCATATCTTATATGAAGGATAGCCTTATGCTTATCCATATCTTATATGAAGGATAGCCTTATGCTTATCCCATGCATGTTTAAATTCCTTCACTGTATTTGCAGCGACCACTTCTGCAGGAAGGCTATTCCATGCATCCACTACTCTCTCAGTAAAGTAATACAGTGACCCCTCAACCTACGATGGCCCCGACATACGATCATTTCAACATACGATGGCCTCTCAGAGACTATTGCATGTTGAAGGCAGCATCAACATACGATGCTTTTGTATGTCGGGGCCATCGCATAAACGGCTATCCGGCAGTGCAGACTGCTTCAGCTGCCACCGGATAGCTGTTTACGGTGCCCCGTGTGGTCCGCTGACGATCACTTACCTGTCCTCGGGGCTCCGGCGCATCCTCTTTGGGATCCCCTGCATCGTCGGCGCTCTCCATCGTCGTCATCACGTCGCTGCGCACGCCGTCCCTTCATCCAATAGGAGCGGTGTGCGTAGCGACGTGATGGCGGCGACGGAGAGCGCGGATGCCGGGGAAGCAGAGGCCTTGTCGGAACGTCTGGGACACCTCGGGGACCTGGCGACATCCCGGGCAGTGGTGATGGTCCGCAGCGGCGGGGACAGGTGAGTACAACTTCCTCTAACAGTGGTCTACAACCTGCGGACCTCCAGATGTTGCAAAACTACAACACCCAGCATGCCCGGACAGCCAACGGGGTGTTGTAGTTTTGCAACATCTGGAGGTCCGCAGGTTGTAGACCACTGTCCTATACTTTACATTGCACGGATCCCTCAACATGCGATGGTTTCAACAAACGATGGTACGTTTGGAACGGATTACCATCGTATGTTGAGGGACCACTGTACTTCCTGATATTACTGCAGAAACCTTTGCCCCTCTAATTTAAATCTATTTCCTTCATGGTCTAAAAACTTTTGGAAGGCATTGTATATGTGTGTGTATATATATATATAGAGTAATATAACCAGATACAGTCTATTAAATAGCTGTTCTGTGACAGACGAGAACCATTGGCATGACTGGAGTTGTGCTGCATGCTTTCTCTTGGAAATGTGTTTTGTATGAAGTGCTGTGGGAATAGGAGTCGCCTGGTCGGAGTGAACCCTGCTTAGTGGGGGAGGGGGAGGTTGTGGTTTCCAATGTGTTTTACTCTGCAGGAAATGGACTCTCTAGGGGACAAGTCAAAGAACACTCAATACATTTTACAAGACTTTCTACTTTTATATATATATATATATATATATATATATATATATACACACACACTTTCCATGGGTTGGATACTAATTTACCACCCAGAGTGATTTTGTTTGTTCGTTAGTTTTTTTTTTTTTAAAGTTTATTCGCCTGTTTCATTTCTTTTATTAGGAATGTAGTAAATACAAACATTTAAAAGTCACGGTTTTGTAATTGGGAAACACTGAGCGGACTCGCAGTCTAGTCCTCCACACTAGGGATCGACCAATTATCGGTTTGGCCGATATTATCGGCCGATAATAACGATTTTGGGCATTATCGGTATCGGCAATTACCTTGCCGATAATCCGATAATTCCTCGCACCGCCCCCACCGCACCGCGACTGCCCCCTCCACCGACCCGCCGCACCCCCATTGCACCGCCCCAGCCCCATTGCCTCCCCCATCCCCGGTTTTATAATTACCTGTTCCCGGGCTCCACGCTACTTCTGGCTCCTGCTGCGTCCTGCGTTACGCTGTGCGCAATGACGAGTGACGTGACGCGGTGGCGGTGATAGGACTCAGGAGGACCCCCGGACAGGCAGGGGGAGAGAAGCGGGTGGCGGCGGCTGTCTATGGCACCGCAAAAGCCGCTGCAGTTCATTGATTTAAAGCGGGCGCGGTGTAGCGGGGGGATAAATAGCCGATAACTTATATCGGTTTAAGTTATCGGCTATCGGCCCTAACCTCCACAGATTATCGGTATCGGCCCTAAAAAAAAAACCATATCGTTCGATCCCTACTCCACACTAACGGAATTGTGTTTTTGGTGTTGTTTTGCTATTTACAGAACTAGTAACATGGCTCCCATGTGTCTGGGTCATCTTGGGACGGCTTCTTCTTCTCTACCCAATGCTCTTTCTGTGCTTCTCCTCAGTCAAGCATGTGATAATCCTATTTATATGAACCGGAAGAAGTTTCCATCTAGTTTTATGGGTGCATTTTATAGCCTGACCCAATTTATGCCCCTGGTATTTAAGAAAAGAAATGAGTATCCACATATAACCACAAAAATGGCTAACTAACTTGAATTGTAGAGGAGAATATGTCGCCATGACCTTGGGATATTCTGGGCAAGTGGCTATAGTATTGTTCTAACTTTTTTGTGACCAGCAAATATGGTTTGAAGCAGTACCCACATTCCCCAAGTTGACCCTTCTTTTCAACCCCACCCAGAAAAAAATCAGAAGGTAAACTTACTAGTCCAAAAATGTTGAATAACATTTTGTTATGGAAGGATCAATACCATGTTATAGATTGACGCTCTTACATATTAGTATCTTATAAGTTTTTCCCTGCACAATGATGGCTCTAGCCGGGCCCTATCATGTGCATAGGGACATGCCGCTGTTCCCTATCTACCTGGGTGACACGGTGCAGGTAATGAGACCAGCTCTGTAGCCCAGTCATTCCTAGGATAATGAGGGTTCCAAAGGCTGAACCTACACTGATCATAAAGGTATCTCATCACTTTACAAAATTAGATTCAGGGTGTATTCACATGTACATTATCCTGCTCGTATATGATGCGCGTGATTTGAAGCTGCAGATTTGATGCTGTAGATGTCAATGTAAACTCAATGATTGAACACAGCTTCAAATCATCAACTACTGGATACCGTACTTGTGAATAGACTCGTGATGTATGTGCCAACATGCCCATAGACTTTAAGAGATTTGTCCACCATATAACCAAATGATACTATAAACCTGATGTGAACACAGGCAATCACTCCAGGTGGATACATCAGGACAGGAGATCTGAGCTGTGATACAGTTAGCCACACAGAGGGTTATCTAAACTTGGATACCCTGTAGCAAACTCCTAGAATTGTCTCTGTATTGGGGCTTTTAGTCTGTGGATATAAACAAGTGTTTTCATTCACTACCAGCAAACGGGGATGAAGGACCTGTAAAACGGTCCTGTTCACTTGAATGGGACTATGTTGTTGCTCAATGAGAACCGAAGATGTGATATAAGCCCTGATACTAATATAAAAATAGCTGCTATGGAGGCGGGACCAGCATACCCTGCAACCCTACCTACTTCCCCTCTCCCCCCATATACCCACCCATCTTATAAATATGTTTGTAACCTCCTATCCACCCATGTGAGTGTAAGGTGGGTGAAGGAGGTCCCTTGAGTATTCATGAGATAGGCTGGTATATGGAAAGAGAGGGATAGGACGCAGGCATTTTATATTTGCAAATTAGCAACAGAAGCTAAAACCAGGTCTATCTCTGCGGTGGCGATCCAGGTGAGTGGTACATTATTTTAATCCAGGACACCCATACTATAACCCTGCGTATTTGTTTAAGTGCGGATGAACCAGCTGTCGGTTTTCCTATATATATATATATATATATATATATATATATATATATATATATTTATATATATATATATATATATATATTTATATATATATATATATATATATATATATATATATATATATATATAGGATAAATGCAGGCAGCACACCAATAATAGTGCTAAATCAAAGTGCTTTTATTCCAAGGAACAAGACAACGTTTCGGTGATCTCACACCGCCATTTTCAAGTGATGTGTGAGATCGCCGAAACGTTGTCTTGTTCCTTGGAATAAAACACTTTGATTTAGCACTATTATTGGTGTGCTGCCTGCATTTATCCTATTGAAAAATGGACCGGAGCACCGAGGTCTAAGGGCTGGCACCCATTCAGAACAGGAATTCGGAGGTGCCGCTTTATTTTGGACTATATATATATATATATATATATATATATATATATAATTTCTGAGGATTTTTGGTGTATTGTCATTTTAGATCCCTGTATGGTTGTTTGCAGAATTTTTAATTAAATGATAAAGTATTGGTGCTCATATAGGTAATAGGTGTAAGGATGATGGCTCTGACTTTTCCCTGTTCTACTGTTCTGTCTTTTTTTTTCTGCTTGAATGGTATTACAATGCTGAGCTATGTGGATGGCGTGCACGTGTCTGGCCCTCCGCTGTCTGCAAACCATTCAGTAACACATGACAGTAATGCAGGGCTATATATAACACATTCCACTACAGCAATGGATATTTATAACTGTAAGGAATGACAAGTAACTTCCACATAGGAATTGGTAATATTCTGCTGGAAATAGTCTCAGGTACAGCTGGAGGTTCAGTCCAAGTTTGAGTTTATAAATAGGCTCTTGTGGAAATAGAAGTAAAATGTCCATTGCTTGTGGACCTACTGGATGGAGACTGCTCTGTGATATGTGCAAATATATAGAAGACACAGAATGATGCTATTCTACAGCGCTGGGTCTCATGCAGGAAACGGCTGTTAAAGAGACAAAGCAGGACGTCTCATAATGCAGGCGGAGAGAATGGAACACCATTCCAACATTAGCTTTCAAATTGGAGATGCATGTCAGATGGATGGAGAATATGGAGGAGGCAGCGGAGCTGGGTGACCCGGCTCCCTGCCTCCATTGCATGCTGGAGTGCAATGCAGCTGAAGATTTAGTGCCAGAATTCTGCACATACTAAACGGATTTAGGTTAGTGACCCCTCTGTGTAAAGCTGTTCACCCCCACTGTAATCCAGTATATTGGGTTTATTGCACGTTCTCTTTAAAACGGTCACATTTAACTTTACAGTCAGCTATGTGAAAGAATACATAGACAATAACACAAGTTCAGTTCAATGCTCATAGCACCTTTTATTTATTTTTTTATTACACTTTCAATTTAGCTCACTAGTCTGAATTCCTCTCAAAGGGAGGGGGCGTGGCCTCACTGTGCAGGTCTCCGCCCCCTCCCTCAGAATGTGATCTGCTCACATCTCCCCTAGCATTAGCAAAACTACAACTCCCAGCTTGTCCTCACTGACAGTAGCGGGACACAAGATGACAGTGGGAGGATTTTTCCTCCAGCTATGAGCCCTGCGCTCACAGCTGTCAATCAAGGAAGTGTGTCCATGATGTAGGTGATGACTCATGGACACAGCAGGACTAGTATGTGTCCAAGCAGGCAGGGGGGGCAGTTGTTTGACTGGCTTTATCAGTATGACATACTGAACATTTTCTAGTGAAAGCAATTGCAAAACCTATTGGTTATACATGCTTTACAACATATCAAAAGGTTTTGTATCTGACAGTGCCCATTTAAGAGAACAATCATAGCAATACATTTTCTGAGTATGTGGATTATTAGAAATGACACATTCATTGTTTATTTTTTCTACAGAGGAGATGAAGTGCCTCAACTGTTTAATACATGTTATGTGATTATAAGTCTTGTATTTTTGCCTTTTACTTTACATTTTTTTGTTATTTGTTAAAGGGAAATCCATATAGTAGAAATACCACTGTCTAATCTGCTTTCTCATCTATTTACAGAGATCTTCGGAATAACTTTATCAGCACATTAGAACCTGGTGCCTTTTGGGGACTTTCATCTCTTAAGCGGCTGTATGTTATTTTGCTATACCATAAAGAAATGCACATATTTCCTTGTTTTTATTTTTGTCATATTAGTATGTGTGCATGTGTATATCTATATGTGTGTAGTGTATGTATGTATGTATGTATGTGTAAGTGTATGTATGTGTAAGTGTGTATGTGTAAGTGTGTGTGTGTGTGTGTGTGTGTGTGTGTGTATATATATATATATATATATATATATGTGTGTATATAATAAGCAAATTCTATATTTGTTTGTGCAGATTTTACACAGCATTAATAGGAGCCACATTTCCTAGGAAAAATAGCACCATCTATTAATAACATGGTGTTTGAGACTCTGCAGCCCTGCTATGCTGGGGGAGCACCAATCAATACGGAAATATTACTGCCCCCAACCACGCCATACTTTGATAGATAAAATGTGTGTATTTGAGGCATACAAAAGTACAGTAGGAAGTTATCGACGCAAGGTTGCATGGAGTGGTAGGATTTAGTCTTCATAAGCCCTAAGAGTATATTCACACAATCATATATTTAATTGAAGTAATTAACTACAAAGCCTAGTTATATATGGTGGAGAAGCATATAGGAAAGACTTTAAAAATGTAATTATAAAACCTGAATGCGTGAACACACCCTTAAAGGGGTTCTACCGTGCTGACAACTTATCCCCTATCTAAAGGATCGGGGATAAGTTGCCTGATCGTGCAGGGTCCCGCCGCTGGGGACCCCCGCAATCTCGCACACAGCACCCCGCTCTCATCGGGCCCCGGAGTGAACATCCACTCCGGGTCTGATGACTGGGCCGGTGATCGTGACGTCACGATACTCCGGCCCCGTGATCGGCAGTCATCAGACCCGGGGCCTGATAAGAGCGGGGTGCTGCGTGCGAGATCGCGGGGTCCCCATCGGTGGGACCCCGCGCGATCAGACAACTTATCCCCTATCCTTTAGATAGGGGATAAAGTTGTCAGCACAGTAGTACCCCTTTAAAGGAGAACTCCAGCCACACTTAACTTATCAGCTATCCACAGGATAGGATATAAGTAGCTGATTGCTGGAAATCCTGCGATCTCCAAAACGGGACTCTGCTTTCAGCGAGGAGCTCGTACTGTAAACGGCACACGCTCCTTTTATTTCTATGGGAAAAGACCTGAGTACAGCATCATCGGCGTAAGTTAATTGTAGCTGGAGTTCTCCTTTAAGGAAGAAACGCCATACAGCAATAATATTGTAAAATCCACAAATGACATAAGAATGTATAAAGTTATATATGTAGATGTTATAACAAAGTAATAATTGATTCTCCTTTTCTTTTAGAGATCTAGCCAATAATAGGATTGGATGCCTTAATGCAGATATATTTAAGGGACTCCCCAACCTAGTTAGATTGTAAGTATATTTTATGTGTAATAAAGTTGGACAGTGATTTGTGATAAAGTTGTTGGGTAGAATAAGAGGACATCTGATGTTTTCTCCCATAATGAATACAAGTGATGACACCTTGCTAGAGTTGAGCCAATCTACAATAATAATTTGCCAACTTAAACCTATTGGATTGGCTGTCTATTCATTTAGGGTTGTAAGGGTCATTCCACTTTCCATGTGATCTCTATCACCAGAGAAGTCTAAAATGAGACTCTGGGCTGTCTCATATTCTCCGGAAAATAGGAACACTCAGAACGACTTATACAAGACTAAATGTATTGACTGCTGATTCATTTTATAAGGTTTTGGCAAATATCAGGGTTGCATCAGACAGCCCGAAATTAGCGCGGTTCTACCAGGTCTATTACAGGGCTTGATATCGGGAGACCAATGCTGCTCAAAGACAGACAGGCTTGTCCATCAGACAGGCTTGTCCATCAGACAGGCTTGTCCATCAGACAGGCTTGTCCATCAGACAGGCTTGTCCATCAGACAGGCTTGTCCATCAGACAGGCTTGTCCAGGCGGCAGGGGGTCGTGCAACGTCACACCATGCCCCCTCAATGCAAGTCCATGGGAGGGGGCATGGCAGCCGCCACGCCCCCTCCCATAGACTTGCATTGAGGGGGCGTGGTGGGACATCACAAGGGGCGTAGCCGTGACATCACGACCCGCACCCAGAGTTCTAAATAAACGCCGGGTGCTACGCAGAGATCGTGGGGGGAACCAGCGGCAGGACCCCTGCGATCAGACATCTTATTCCCTATCCTTTGGATAGGGGATAAGATGTCTAGGAGTGGAGTACCCCTTTAACTCTAAAAATATATATGAGTGCGGCACTCAGTGATACTTTATAAAAATATGGTATTTCTTACTAATGTCTCTAATCTGTTGTCTGGAAAGATAAATGGCAAGCAACGAGACCACCAAAAGTTTATTTTCAGTTGTCATCCAGCTTTCCTTTCTCGTTACGCTGATATGCATTAAAGGGACCATCTCATCCCAGGCTTGGCCTCTTGTAAGGATGTACTGCTAAAGTTCAGTGGATCTAAATCTAGTACTATATATGGCTAGCCTAAAAGGGAAATCAGGGTTTCCAGTGTGGTTATGAATCATTCCTAAGCTGTGATGTTTTCTAGGCAGAGCGCCAAATATGCTTACTCTAGTCATGGTACTGCATGAAACATGGATTATTAGACATTTGCTATGGGAGATACCAGCCGAAGGACGTTTTGTCCTACCAGAGACATTTTTGTACTGCAAAATAAATATATACGGTTAACGTGATCCTGTCTTATAAGAAAAAAAAGATGCGTGCTCTTCACTTCTCGGCTCGCAGCAATCTCTCTGTCCAGCTTTACTACACAAGCCCTTTATAAGTCTATGGGGCCTTCTGGTGAAGCTAGACAAAATCCACTGGGAGTGAACTGCTTGAGTCCATGCTTCTTCCCTCTAGTTCTCCTGATCGGGGGGGGGGGGGGGGGGGGGTCTCGGCACTGAGACTCCAAGCGATTAAAACTTTTGAAATGTCTCTGTGACACCCAAAATAAAAATAAAAAGTGTTAATAATCATCACGGTCAATCGCTAAAACTTTAGATAATGTAGATAACATTATATGTATATTTGTAATATGCATTGGTTAAAAAATATGTATATTTATGGGTGAAAAAAATGCCCCATTCTTCATACCGCTGTCCAGAACACAGTCTTGTCCCTGCAACCATTGCCTGTGTGTCTCCACCAAAATACAGGAAGTGTGTGCAGAACAAGCTTCACAAAGCAAACCATTGTCAGCTCTGATGAGTAAGGGAGCAAGTTCCCACTTTAGATTGTTAGAACAAGCAAGACAACACCCCCTCCTCCTCAGTGAACTGCATGCAGTATGAGCAGCATAAACAAGGTAATTCAGAGCCATAAAAGGATGAAAAGCAGGATTTATGGCAGGATCAGCACCAGGTAATGAGTAAGCCATTCCCCTTCGCAGTGGATGCTAATGTCCGTGAGGAGAGATACTGTTTTCTCTACAGCAGTGGTCTCAAACTGTGGCACTCCAGCTGTTGCAAACTTCAACTTGCAGCATGCCCGGACAGCCGTTGGCTGCAGCCTATGGCTGTCTGGGCATGCTGAGAGTTGATGTTTTTCAATATTTGGAGGGCCACAGTTTGAGATCGCTTCTCTACATGCCCCCTGTATTTATAATAAAAGCCGGTTTTACAAATTCTTGAAAAAGTAATAAAACTGTAACTCGCTTCCTGTCGCTGACTGTACAGACGCCGTGTGCTTTTACTTTGCCCACAGCACCAGTTTTCTCCTATTTTAGCCTTTGTAAAATGTTATATGTCACGTGATCTTGACAGTATTGTAGAAAGAATGCATTCACAACAACAGGGTTTTACCAAATGTGGAATGATTATACAAAGTGCTAATGGTGTGGTACAGAGGAACGGGTTCAATCGTCCTCGTGATGATCCCATCTTTTCTTCTGATTTTGAATCCACATCATTTAACTTTTTTTATTTATTTTTATTTTTTTTTAAATTTTTGCTATAACACTACCTATAGAATTGTAGACAGTAGACACCCTGTTTGATGCATATCATGCTTTTACTACTGTAATATAAAATGGCCAAGTTTTGTAAGAGATTATGGGGGGAGATTTATCTAGGGATTTAGGGTACGTTCAGTTGATGACTTATCCTGCATAAATTAGTTCAGCTTTCAGGTGCTCCCTTGAGCTGGAAAAGGTGGATACAGACCTAGAAGACTCTTTCCTAGGAATGTATCCACCTTTTCCCACGGGAGCACCTGAAAGCTGAACTAATTTATGCAGGATAAGTCATCAACTGCCGAGCCGAGAAGTTTGTGACGAATCGAATTTACTGTAAGTTCGCTCATCTCTAGAGATGAGTTTAGTTAAAGGAGTACTCCGGCGCGCACTTTTTTCCTTTTATCCCGTCCGGGCTGCAAAATAAAAGGAAACACACTTTCTCTTACCTGCCAACGAGCCCCCGGTGCTCCGGTACAGGTGTTCGGTCCCCGGGCTGTAGTCTTCTTACTTCCTGTTAGCCCAGCACGTCACACGGAGCTTCAGCCTATCACCGACCGCAGCGATGTCCCGCCTCAGCCAGTGATAGGCTGAAGCTCCGTGTGACGTGCCGGGCTAACAGGAAGTAAGAAGAATACAGCCCGGGGACCGAGGGCCTGTACCGGAGCACCGGGGGCTCGTTGGCAGGTAAGAGAAAGTGTGTTTTCTTTTATTTTGCAGCCCGGACGGGATAAAAGTGAAAAAGTGCGCGCCGGAGTACTCCTTTAACCCAGGGAAAACTTGGCACTTATGTCCACAAGCCCTGGACAGGGTAGACCAGACATAGTTGTAGTTTTGCAACAGCTGGAGGCACACTTGTTGGAAAACACTGGGGTAGACAGTGGCATGATTGATTGTGCCAACAAGACACGTGGGGGAGATTTATCAAAACCTGTCCAGAGGAAAAGTTGCTGAGTTGCCCATAGCAACCAATCAGATTTCTACTTTCATTTTTCAGAGGCCTTTTCGAAAGTGAAAGAAACAATCTGATTGGTTGCTATGGACAACTCAGCAACTTTTCCTCTGGCCAGGTTTTGATAAATCTCCTTGTGTTTTTCCAGTGCCCAGCCTTGTAGGTAAAGGGAAGCTGTGCCTCCTGTATACAGGTATCTTGTAGCTGGCGGTATAATTACAGGCTGCTACGTTAGTAATTACGGTATTTGGTGAGTAGTTTGTTTTCTTACCATCATTAGGTTAGGTGTTACTCATGTGCCATCCTCCATTAGTCCTCTGATTCACCCACAAATCCCCGTAAACTATACATATCCAGTGACTGTTCTCCGTGCGACGCCTTTATTGTAGTAAATGACTAAGCTGTAACCTGAGGATGTAACTGCACATTGTCTAATGAAATGTTATATATATATATATATATTTATTTTTTTTTCCTCTTTCTAGGAATCTCTCTGGGAATTTGTTTTCTTCACTGCCACAAGGAACTTTTGCTAACCTGGTTGCCTTAAAGTCTCTGTAAGTATCCTGGATATTATAAAGCAGCCTGTGTTCTGCTGATAGGTCGTCAGCAGTGTTTCCCAACCAGTGGGCCTCCAGCTGTTGCAAAACTACAACTCCCAAAAAAAAAAAAAATGGATATATATATTTTTAAATATTAATTATTATATTTATAATAATTGTTGTTGTTAATATAAATTGTAATTACAACAATTATTATAAATATAATATTATTAATAATATATTATTATTATAGTATTACATTTTTTATATTTTGTAAATATATTATTATAATAGTAGTATTATTATTAGTATTCTTAATAATAATTTTAGAGATGAGCGAACTTACAGTAAATTCGATTTGTCACGAACTTCTCGGCTCGGCAGTTGATGACTTATCCTGCAGAAATTAGTTCAGCTTTCAGGTGCTCCGGTGGGCTGGAAAAGGTGGATACATTCCTAGGAAAGAGTCTCCTAGGACTGTATCCACCTTTTCCAGCCCACCGGAGCACCGGAAAGCTGAACTAATTTATACAGGATAAGTCATCAACTGCCGAGCCGAGAAGTTCGTGACAAATCGAATTTGCTGTAAGTTCGCTCATCTCTAAATAATTTTGTTGATGCTGCTTAGACATGAGCAAAGTTACAGTAATTCCATTTGTCACGAACTTGTAATACAGTAATTCCATTTGTCACGGCTCGGCGGTTGCGGACTTTAGCCTGCATAAATTAGTTCAGCTTTCAGATGCTCCGATGGGCTGGAAAAGGTGGATACAGTCCTAGGAGACTCTCTCCTAGGACTGTGTCCACCTTTTCCAGAGCACCTGAAAGCTGAAATAATTTATGCAGGCTAAAGTTAGCAACCGCTGAGCCGAGAAGTTCGTGACGAATCGAATCACTGTAACTTTGCTCATCTCTGCTGCTGCTGCTGCTATTATTCATTATCATTATTATTAACAGAAAAAATCATATTTGCAGCTAAACGTTTAACCTAAACTGAGATTAAGACCCAAATAAAAAAATAAAAAAAATACTTCTTAAGTTGGATTCAACTAAAGTTGTATTCACAATAACAATTCCAAATGATTTTTGACCCGTTATTGTTTTTTCTTTTGTTTTGTTTTTTTGTTCCTCGACAGTGAATTTCAGACAGACTATCTGCTTTGTGACTGTAATCTTCTGTGGATGTTGCGGTGGATAAAAGCAAAGAACGTAACGGTTCGTGAGACTAAGTGTTCCTACCCCAAGTCTCTGCAAGGACAGTCCATAACAGCGGTGAAGCCTGAACAGCTAACCTGTGGTAGGTAGAAATACAAGTACGCTCCATCCTTTCATTACATATTTCCACAAACAATATATAGCAATATAATATGTAGTAAATGTCTGATGGGGACTCCCACGATACTGAGAATGGGGGATGTAGTCTTATATCAGTCCCGTAGTGTCCGCACACATGCTTGACAGCCGCTTTATTCACACAGAGGACAAGGGACCCCCATTCTTGTCATGGAGGGAGTTCCAGCAGTTTTACCTATACTTATTGAGTTTTGTAGGTCAGTGTTTCTCAACCAAGGTGCCTCCAGCTGTTGCAAAACTACAACTCCCAGCATCCTTGGAGTTGTAGTCTTGCAACAGCTGGAGGCACCCTGGTTAGGAAACACTGGCATAAGTAATAGGTTTTATTTTTTTTTCTTGGAATAATCAATTTGTAAAGCGCTATTCCTGCTACTAATGCAGAATAGAGGGTAAGTGTCCGACCTCTAGAACTCCCTGCGACCTTGAGATTATGGAGCTGTGGGTCTGCAGGTGCTCTATATATTCTCTGTAGGTCCTGTGGATAGGGGATACCCATTTTCCCATGCTCAGAAGGATCTGTGGTCACTCCTGATTCTGTCTTAGTAAATTGGTGTTTTCCCTAAGGCATAATTCTCATAAATTAAGATTGTGTCATCCCTCTGTTATTCCTCCTGAAAATGTATTAATAAATTTACAGTTTGGCATTACTAATCTGAGGGGTCCGCCTGTACACGGCCTGATGCTGACTGCAGCAGCATATGTTGGGACCCACCCTCATCTGGTAGCACCCAGGTGGCAGTTTATTTCTACATTTCCAGGAGGAATAACAGGAGAATGACACAACACAGAGAAAAGATTCTTTATTTCATGAAGAATACAAGTATTTACTAAAACATACATGTCAGGAGAGCTGACAGCTCCTCTTTAAAGATGCCCTGAAGGTTGTATTTGATAGATCCCCTGACATATGCCAGACCGTGACTTTATGGAATAGACTCTTACTATGTTCTCCTTGACTAAGAATGCTGTGTACATTCACTTACTTAATCCACCTCAGTTTTAACCCTGATATTGACTCACAGCTCAGCCAGAACTATAGGTTCAGAAGTCATCCCCTGGTTCTTACTTGTACTGAAAGTCAATAATCAATAATAAGTAACCTCTGTACATGCACGGTCTTCATTCACAATCGATCCTGTGCAGTTGAATAGCACATGTCACAAGAATGAGGCACGCCTTCACTTCTCCCTGGGTAGATTAATGTGTAAAATGTGGTGTCCATGCTTAATAGGTAAATAGAACTAAGCATGACCTGCATGAGGTTTGTATTCATCTGTGTGTGGAGCACAAACAGAAGATGAGATGCAACAGCGTTGCTCCAGGAGAACATCATACAATGTGGTTACATCTGCGCCATTGTTTACTGACAGTCACAGCAAACATAAAAATCCATTATATAAGATGGGACCTACATCACTGGTCACAATGATGTTCAGGAATGTATGGCCATAGAGGTCATGTTAAATGCAGACTTCTATGTCTTTTAAGGTCTATGTAAAGATGAATAACAAACAATATGAGCATTATAATGCTATTTGTAGTTGTCGTTCACACGCGCACACACACACACACACACACACATTAATATATATATATAGTTAGATTTCACCTGGGTTTAGCTCTAGGATTGTCCTTTGTGTTTCACCTCATCAAAACAAGTCCACACAACTTCTTCATACAATATGACCTTCAGTCAGATTTATTGGAAAAGGTTGCAGGACAAAATAAAACGCCTGAACAAACAAAATCCTAGGCCGTCTAGCCACTGAATACTAATTTACAGTCCCTGTCTGCCAACTGGTGGGCTAATCCCTGCCAGTTGAAAACACGTTCCTGCAACCTTTACTTACTGTTCACACATAGCGTTGGTGGCCTCTTGCCGTATGGTCTTAGACCCCTTGTCGGTCTCATACAGGAGAACGAACATTTCCCCTGTGTTGCCACAGCTTGTCACAGTCCACACTCGTATGGGTCACTCACAGCCCCCTGCTGCCTGCTCTTGGCAAGGACCCGTGCCTCTCCCTCACAGCCACCCTGCTGTCTTCTGGGGAGAGTCCAGACTGCACTTCCTAGTCTAGCTAAATCAGCTCCCTGTCTATTTATCAGCCCACAGGTAGGAGATTCTGCTATCCCAGCTAGACAGAAACACTCATTTACTGCCTCAGTATCACTGATATGGTGTACGAAGTGTTAGGGGGAAAAAAGGGACTTTTGACTAAAAAAGGTTTTTAGGGTCTGTTTGATTTGATGGTGCGCTCAAAGACAGAGAAAAGAGCTGAAAGCAGACAGCTCCATACATTGTGTAGTGGCCATAAAGGGCTACTATAACTCAGTAGCTGAGATGCAGTGATCCAGCACAGCCAATGCACAATGTACGGAGCTTTCCTATTTTATCTTTGTTCTGTGTATGCCGGCAAACCGCTAATTGGCAGGGGTGAAAGTATCCCAGGGTTAGACAGTCAAAACATATTGGAAAAACCGCATACCAGGTACAGAGCTGCAGATCTCACTAGAGGGAGGGGTAAAATAAACAATACCTTTTTAGTCTTGCTGATCTCTGTTTGTAAAGTCATAAAAGTGACTTTTTTTTTGTTTGCAGCTAAGGAGTCAAACTGGTGGTGCTGAGCTGCAGTATTCAAGCCTTTTCCCTCCTCCCCCCCCCCCCCCCCCCCTTGCTTTGCATGATTGTTGTACAGGGCTTGGCTTCTAGCTCTGTATTTAAATCAGTCTTAAGTACAACTCCTATTCCATTATCTAAGACCTACAGCACTAGTCACATTAATGTTCAGGAATGTATGGCCAGAGATGTCCTGTTTCATACAGATTTGTATGTCATTTAGGGCTTGTGGAAAGATGGACAATAAGCATTATAATGTTATTGTTTGTCCTTCAAATATACAAAAGCTATACTAAGTGGTAGAAGAAAAGGACATTTGACAGATTTGCATGCCTTTCTTGCATAATTGATGTACAGGGCTTGGCTTCCAGTGATAAGGATGACCCTTATGATTTTGATTACTGTAAAAAATATA
Organism: Hyla sarda; assembly: GCF_029499605.1. Classification (NCBI taxonomy): domain Eukaryota; kingdom Metazoa; phylum Chordata; class Amphibia; order Anura; family Hylidae; genus Hyla; species Hyla sarda. The sequence goes on along the minus strand of NC_079189.1, from coordinate 69,156,657 downwards.
TATTAAAAATAGATTTATATATATATATATATATATATATATATATATATATATATATAGTGCAGAAAAACATTATTTTTCTGAGAAATATCAGCTTGCTATTTGCTTGTAACTAAGATGAATACCTTGGGACAAGTCCGAAAGAAGCAAGATAAAGAAGAGTTTGGAAGCAAGAGACAAAAATATTTGAAGAAATATAGTCTGTGCAGAAGTACAGATAAATCCGGAATTTTCTGGTAGAATAGGGGTATGGCAACATAAGTGAACTATGGCAAAGAAATAAATAAATGCTTAATATGCTAATATACACAGACGCAATACTCAAATAACCAATCAAAATAGAACGATGATTTTGACATGATAACTAACATCCCCTTTTTGTCAAATGTAAAAACCAATGTACTTCCGTATAATAAACAGAACTCCTTGGGGCAGCTCCTTAGCCAGTATGCTGAAGAGGAGTTTTATACCAACATTTTGTCTGGTGTTTATTTCTTGTGTCGACACAGCGGCAATCATGCACATTTTAAGGCCTAACCAGCAGCCAACCTTGAGATAAGTACAACTCAGAATTATTATCTTATGGAAAGTAAGAGTTTCTGTAGATTCTGTATATGACAGGTTTGACACATTTTAAAAGAATGCATGATCGATAGCTTCTTAAGTCTCGGTTATTGACTGATGACCAATTATATAATATAACAGTAGAACGTAACATAAGTGTGTTCCTTCTTTTTTGCTTCCAGATTCACCTCTTGAGCTGCCTTCTTTTTACATGACACCTTCTCATCGCCAAGTGGTCTTTGAAGGGGATAGCCTCCCTTTCCAGTGCATGGCTTCCTACATAGACCAGGACATGCAGGTGTTATGGTATCAGGATGGGAAGATCGTGGAAACAGACGAGTCACAGGGCATCATCGTTCAGAAGAACATGATCCACAACTGTTCTCTGATAGCCAGGTACCAATATGTTCTCTTATTTAGGATGTTTCATTGATTCTTATGAATTACTAATATACAACACCAGGCTCTCTCTCTTATTTTGCTTTGATTTAAAAAGAATCTTCTAGATGTTTTCCTACCTAAAGTGCTACTAATTTACTCATGGTCATTAGGCTCCAAACTGTGGACCTCCAGATGTTGCAAAACTACAATTGCCAGCATGCCCGGACAGCCAACGGCTGTCCGGGCATGCTGGCACTTGTAGTTTTGCCACATCTGGAGGTCCTCATTATGGAGACCAGTTAGATGTATTCCTGTTAGAGCAGTATACTTGTGAAAAAAAAGTTATAAATTCTCCCAAATCATATGTAAGTGAGGCATAAAGTATCTACTGAGCATATACTATACTTCTAAATGTTCAACTCTGTAACCCAACTTTTCTTGATGGTCATGGAAGACTCCTCCTGAGCCGTCCACAACCTACTCCTTATGTTTTATTTGCACAGACAACACAGACGGCACATTACCGCAAATTTGAGCTCTGTTCTTTGTAAATATTTAGTACATTAAAGGGTTATCCCACAGCTTAATGATCACAAGCCCCATAGACAATGAATGGAGCTCTGACTCCCCTCATTCTGAGGCACATTTTACCTTTGTTTTCATGATCGTTTGGGGAAACCCCTTTAAAGGAGAACTCCAGCTTAAATTAATTTAGGCTTATCCACAGGATAGGGGATAATTAGCTGATCGATCTTCGGAACGGGACCTGGCTCTCAGTGAGGAGCGCCTGCTGCAGACGGCACCCGCTCCGTTCATACGGCACCCGCTCCGGAGAGACCGGAGTACAGCACTCACAGAGAGAGTCAGGGTCCCCCCCCCCCCCCCCCCCCCCGCGTAAACTGTGTAAATGGAAGAAGTTAAAGGGGTAAATGGCTATGTTGTGAGATAATAATACTGTGACTAGCTTTTTGTGAACTGGTATTTCCTGTTTCAGGTTTATTTTTTTTTTTACTTCAAATCCCATAATTCCGTTTTCCTCCCTCCCACACATCAGCCACCCCACCCATTGAAACATAAATGAGCTGCATTCATTCAAAAGACCTGTGGTTTTCAATCAGGGTGCCTACAGCTGTTGCATTAGTTCCAGATTGATCTCTCTCCCACCAATCGATCGCTCCACCCATTGAAGCAGACAGGCTCCCTGACATCAGCTGACTAGTAAGTCAGGTCTCAGCCGCATTGCAACCTTGGAAAAATCTGAGACAACAGTAATTTTGTATGCTAATTTAGGCTGGAGTTCGCCATTAAGGTAGGCAAAAGTGTATGATATCAATGCTTTGTATTTCTTTTTAGTGCACTGACAATTTCCAATATACAAGCCGGATCAACTGGGAACTGGGGCTGCCGTGTTCAGAGCCGGCGTGGAAATAACACCAGGACCGTGGATATTGTGGTGTTGGAGAGCTCCGCACAGTACTGCCCTGTGGACAGGGTGATAAATAACAAAGGCGACTTCAGGTAGGTGACTAGCACATGGCTCAAGGGTTCTAAATGTTTTGACTTACATGGTATCGGACCGTTCATGGACACAGGTACCTGTTTCTCAGCAAATGTTGTAATATCTTTCACCATACTTGCCCTGTGTGCATTCTATGCACCCCCTGAGCAGCCATCAGACGGACAGACTTCCGACAGCCGGAAGCTGCATAGACTCTTGTTTTTATTGGGTATTTGGTGAGCCATATTTTGCATGGAGCTGGAAGTCACTAACATCATTTTGGTTGGATTTGTCTATGATGTATCCACAGCCATAGTCATAACGCCTTCCTCCATTTCCAATATGCAAATTCCCTCACCTCCAGAAGAAACAAAGCTTATATCATGCTAGCCGTACAGTAGTGCACAGTTACTTTGGGGTTATCTTTTGCAACAAAAGCTATTACCGCAGTGTGGACAGATCTAAGAAATGCTTGTGCAGATGGAACAACCAGACAGGCTTAAAGTGTTAGCCCCGCCCCCTCATGACTACACCCCCCCCTAATGCAAGTCTATGGGAGGGGGTGTCACGCCCCCTCCCACCATAGACTTGCATTGAGGTTAGGTGTGGCATCATGAGGGGACGAGGCTATGAGGTCACGAGCTCACGGCGCTGGCTCCAGCGTTCGGAACAGTTTGTTCCAAATGCTGAGCAACGGAGTACCCCTTTAATTCAGAAATGATTAGAGAACATCCTCTATAGGAGAGATGGCTGGCTTTTTACTATTGCCTCAAATCACTGAAAACTGCAAGATTGTCAATATTTTTGCTAGTGCCTAATATGACAACTATCACAGGCATACAAAATAGTTTCTTTTAATAGGTATGCTTTAAAAATTTAAAATGAGATCCATAATGATAGTGTACATAACTTAGGAAAATAATGGGTACCATCTGTTCACAATATAACTGGATATATACAGGTGGTACAATATTTCAATACTATACTACCTGTATATACATTGAAGGATGCCCCCCCCCCCCATACGTAAGATTCCTGTGACACACTGAACAATCCCTACGCTTTTCTCACCCTTAAGTAATATCTGAGGTTCATCAGGGAATAACACAGGAAAGTGTGTAGCATAGTTTACATTATAAACAGTATCATGCAGGGTTTTTCACAAAAGGTTAAATATTGGACCACTCACTCTTTTGGGAAATTTATACAAAAGAAATGTTTATCACTTAGAAGGGAAGAGGGTCAGGATGGGGAGAAGTCTTAGTCACTGCCTATTCTGCAGACCCGAAAGAGCAAAAAGAGTGATGATAACCCTTTTAATACAAGGTGTTCCATTCTTTTCCAGCAGAAAACAATTCCCATAAATTGCAATAAGATTTATTTATGGATTTTTTTTTATCTATCCGCTTATGGTTCTTATTAAACTGTATGTTTAAGACATTGGGTGCAGACAGTGATTTCTGTGCTGATGTGACAACTGTTGTATTGTAACATGGGATGGCTGAATGGCCGCTCTCTGTAGACCTCTCCAGTATTTCCTAATAGTTATTCATTAGGCTCCGCTCTCTATCGTCTACTTCAGTGTTTGCCGTTGAAATTCCTATAAATGTTGTATGAGAAGGTCAAGGCAAGTACAGGATTAGTTAGTAACGCTGTGAAGAGCTGCCAAGACATACCTTTCACAATCTAATAGAGCGAAGCCTGTCACGTTAATACCCAGCAGTGTTTCTTTTTACAAGCACGTTGCCTCTGCGATCATTGCCAGAGACATGGGGAGATGGCTTAAAGGGCATATGGCTGTAACACGAAGAGTAGTACTATTATAGTCCTATCAGTGTGAGATGCCATTGCAGCTCTTATTTGTGTTGTCCAGACACCCTGGCACTTCCGCCATGCAGTATTGTAGGAAAGCTGGATGCCCACACCAGAAATTGTGAAATATGTCAGAAGCGAATGATGGAAGACAGGAGATTTTTTTTTTTATAGTTAAGAGTAAGTTGCCAACAATGTGGCCTGGTCAATCCTATTCATTTCTTTGTACTTATACAGATATACATATAATATTATCATCTACATTATATAAAATGTTTTTGCAAATATCAGGTACACTTTAACAGATGTAGAACAACAAAAATCTAGATGACAAAAGTTGTCATAAGCTTTTACTCCGACTCTCCTGTCTCTGTGGTATTTTTCCTTTAAAAGAATATATCTGGCAGACCTTTTTTTTTAATGTTTTTTTTTTTTTTTGTATCTATTGTGACCGGGCTGCAAAAAATATAAGAAGTTGTAACTCTCCTTCTGTCGCTCCCCAAAGTTAGCGGATATAAGTTTTCTGTCTTCTGGACCGGGTCTTCTTCCGCATCTTGAAACCAACTCGTCACACTACGATCAGCTTATCGCCGTCCGCAGTGATATGATGAGCGCAGTGTCATGTAAGGAACCCTGCCTTCTCCCTGCGGTCACTCAGGCTCCTTCGGCTTCTTTCACACTATGAACATTCATCCGTTATTAAATGTCCGTTTTCTGTGTGAAAACGGATGTATAATAACAGATGAAATAACGGGTGCGAACGGCTGAATAAATATTCATCTGTTAAGACCCGTTATAACATCCCTCATGTATGGCCTTAACACCCCTGCCTACAGACTCCCACAGCCGGGACTACTACTCCCATTATGGAACCGACTTGATTCCATGATGGGAGTAGGAATTCCCTGGCTGCGGGAGTCTGCAGACAGCTGGGGAGGCTACATTAGTGTTTGTACTACTACCCCCATCATGGAGCAGAGTCTGTTCCATGATGGGGGTTGTAGTACAGGGGCTGAGGAATTGATCGTTCCGGGTCTCACTTCTGAGACCCGATGCGACCAGAAGATATTAAGCAGGCGAGCGGGCGACAAGCTCCGCAACCCTGCAGTGTATGATGTTTTTTTTAACTTTCATTTTTTAATCCCCCGCAGGTTGCCCTGAATGGACGATACTGAGGAGCCAATCAGGGCTCCCAGCGGAAGATTTAAAAATAAACATTGTGAGCAGCAGGGGGGGCCATATGTATATTAAAAGCGCTGTGGGGGAGCAAGATATATAGCGCTGCGGAGGGGGAAGACATATAGCCTATATATCTAGCCCTCCACAGCGCATTAATAAAGATATGACCCCCGCCAGTGCATTAATAAATGTATACCCCCCCCCCCCCGCCGGCGCATTAAATATATATCCCCGCCAGCGCATTAATAAATGTATACCCCCCGCCAGCGCATTAATAAATGTATACCCCCCCGCCGGCGCATTAATAAATGTATACCCCCCGCCGGCGCAAGTAACCCCCCACAGCGCATGTATAATGTACTGTCACAGGCTGCCATCTATATACATATGCCGGGCTGCGCTATGAATGAAAAGCAGTCTACCAGCAGCATCGGCCGGCCCTATGCTGCCGATAGAAATACTTTTCATTCATAGCACAGCGCCAGCATAGGTATATAGAAGCGCTGTGAGGGGCAGATTACGCTATATGTCAGCACCCCCCAGCGCTTCTATATACATTTGTCGGCGCTGTGCTATGAATGAAAGGTATATTAAAATTAGCAGCACATATAGTGCCGGCAGCCGGCACTATGCGCTGCTAATAGAAATACCTTTCGTTCATAGCGCAGTGCCGGTAAATATATATAGAAGCGCTGGGGGGTGCTGACATATAGCGTTATCTGCCCCCCCCCCACAGCACTTCTATATACCTATGCTGGCGCTGTGCTATGAATGAAAATAATTTCTGTCAGCAGCATAGGGCCGGACGATGCTGCCGCTAGAATGCTTTTCATTTAAAGCACAGCCCGGCATATGTATATAGATGGCAGCCTGTGACAGTACATTATACATGCGCTGCGGGGGGTTACTTGCGCCGGCGGGGATATATATTTAATGCGCTGGGGGGATATATATTTATAAATGCGCCGGCGGGGGTCATACCTTATTACATTATTATTGCGCTGTGGGGGGCTAGATATATAGGCTATATGTCCCCGTCCCCCGTCCCCCTGCAGCACTATATATCTTGCCCCCCACAGCGCCCCTGCTACTCACAATTTTCATTTTTAAATCTTCCGCTGGGAGCCCTGATTGGCTCCTTGGTACCATCCATTCAGGGCTCCCTGCGGGGATTTAAAAATGAAAAGTTAAAACACACTGATACATTGCAGGGTTGAGGAGCATGCCGCCCGCTCCCCTGCTTAATATCTTCTGATCGCATGGGGTCTCAGAAGTGAAACCCGGTGCAATCAATCCCTCAGCCCCTGTACTACAACCCCCATCTTGGGACAGACTCTGTTCCATGATGGGGGTAGTAGTATAAACACTAATGTAGTCTCCCCAGCTGTCTGCAGACTCCCAAAGCCGGGGAATTACTACTCCCATCATGGAATCAAGTCTGTTCCATAATAGGGGTAGTAGTAGTCCCTCAGCACTGCAGGAGTCTGCTGATGTCACCTCTTCTGAGCATGCTCAGAAGTAATAACGGATATTATAAACCAGGTGCAAACGGATGACATAAAGGCTCATCCGTTTGCCATAGACTTCAATGTTAATGACCGTTAATTTACCAGTCTCTTGTGACAGAAGAAAAATTAGTGCATGTGCCGTTTTTTCTTCCATCACAAATAACGGCCCTTATTCATGATGGGCTATAACGGGGGTCATAACAGATAATCAAAAAATCCCATAGACTTGAATGGGATTTTGTAACGAATGTTTAACATCCGTTATTGAGGCTTTTCTAACGGTTGTTTTAACGGATAAATTTTATAGTGTAAAAGGGGCCTTACATGACACTGCTCAGCGTATCAGCGGCCGAGGCTGGACATCGCTGCGGCCGGCGGTAAGCTGATCGCTGTGTGACGTGTCTGGATCCAAGATGCAGAAGAAGGTGGGGGGGGGGGGGAGGAGGGATTGTTGGGAGGGTGACAGAAGGTGAGTTACAGTTCAATTTTTTTAAGCTCTGGCACAATGGATACAAAAATAAATCAAAAATCCACCAGATATATCCTTTTAAATAATAGTATATTCATATCCGAGATGTTGCGGTCAGGGCTGCAGGAATGTTTCGCCACAGGTCTGCCCTGTTTTTTCTTTCTTTTGTGTGGCATTAGGAGTTCCTTCTCATTCTGTTTGAGAATGAGTTTTGCGTATCATATGGTAGATCATTACCAAGAATCCCCAGCCAGTAACCACATGATAGAGATGAGCAAACTTACAGTAAATTCGATTCGTCACAAACTTCTCGGCTCGGCAGTTGATGACTTTTCCTGCATAAATTAGTTCAGCTTTCCGGTGCTCCGGTGGTCTGGAAAAGGTGGATACAGTCCTAGGAGACTCTTTCCTAGGAATGTATCCACCTTTTCCAGCCCACCGGAGCACCTGAAAGCTGAACTAATTTATGCAGGAAAAGTCATCAACTGCCGAGCTGAGAAGTTCGTGACTAATCGAATTTACTGTAAGTTCGCTCATCTCTACCACAAGACAAAAAAACAGGCAGTTTTTCAGTAAAACACTTGTTGTTTTTCAAAAGCAGAAAAAAATAGTTACTTTTAATAATGTTTGGCTGACAGCCCTGTCTACCGCCTTCGGTATACAGTTTAAATGTCCTCTATGGAGAGAGGAGGGGTAAGCCGCAGCCACATAGCTCTGGCAGTGGCTTCCCTTTCCGAGAAATCCAACATGCCCGACCCTTCTCTTCCCCGGCATCTTTCCCTAACAGTGTTTGGAAACTGGTACAGAGCTATGTGCTACTGGATAGAACATGTCCGGTCGTCAGTCAGCAAACATAACCTACTGTATGAGTCCAAGTGTTACATGGTATTGCTTTTATTTATAGCAGTGCTTTCCAAATAGTGTGTCCCAAGTTGTTGCAAAACTACAGCTCCCAGCATGCTGTCCTGGCATGCTCGGATTTGTAGTTTTGCAGCAGCTGGAGGCACACGGTTTGGTGTTATATGGATAGTTGAGATGTAATTTAGCATTTCCATTAAGATGATAACATTAGCGTTTCCATTTGGTGAATATTAACGCATGCAAAATTCTAATTGTGATATGTAATTGTATAACCTGCTAGGTGGCCAAGAACCTTGGCAGGGATCACTGCATATGTGCTGTGCACACGTTACTCCGCCGGGGGCGGCATCTATCCTGGCAATCAGCAAGATGACATCAGAGCCTGGCGACGATGTGACCGAGGAGGCTTCTGGGCAGAAGACGACTATTCTCGATGCCAGTATGCCAATGACGTTACACGAGTGCTGTACATGTTCAATCAGGTATTATTTTGCATGGCCAAAGAGCAGCATTCAGAAAGTGGGGCATTCACACTTACACCAGTGTTTCCCAACCAGGGTGTCTCCAGATGTTGCAAAACTACAACTCCCAGCATGCCCGGACAGCCAACGGCTGTCCGGGCATGCTGGGAGTTGTAGTTGTGCAACATCTGGAGACACCCTGGTTGGGAAACACTGACTTATACACATCTGTATAAGACTGTGGTAGGGATTCTGAAAAATCTACATTGCTACACTGTACTACACATGCAATGTGTGTACAGCGCATATAAATGGGTCTACAAAACCGATTTTCCAATGCAAATTTATTTTTGTCACCTAGGAAAAAGAATCTGCTTCGGCAATAAGTAGCATGTTAAGGTTTTGTGGATTTTGTACAGGAAGGCAAATGATGAGCCTATTGAATGACAATGGGACTAATCCTTGTGCAAAGCCTAAGCAAAGATTCATATGCAAAGGTCTGCCTTGAATTCGTGCAGTGGAAAGGCACCTAGGATTTTAATCCAAAATGTGGTACTCCTACAGGGAAAGAAATGTTTTTAAATCAACTGGTGCCAGAAAGTTACACAGATTTGTAAATGACTTCTTCTTTAAAATCTTAAGCCTTCTAGTACTTATCATCTGCCGTAAGCACTAGAGGAAGTTGTGTAGTTCTCTCTGCTGACACCTCTGTCCATGTCAGGAACGGTCCAGAGTAGAAGCAATTCCACATAGCAAACCTCTCCTGCTCTGGACAGTACCTGACATGGACAGAGATGTCAGCAAAGAGCACTGTGGTCAGACAGAAAAGAACTACACAACTTCCTCTGGAGCATACAGCAGATCAGTACTGGAAGGATTAACCCCCTTAACGACGCAGGACGTAAATGTACGTCCTGGTGCGGTGGTACTTTAACGTATTAGGAAGTAGATTTACGTCCTATACATGACCGCGAGCATCGGAGCGATGCTCGGGTCATGCGCGGCAGATCCTGTCTGCTGATGGCAGCCAGGGACCCGCTGGTAATGGCCAACATCTGCTATTGCGTGGATGTCCGCCATTAACCCCTCAGATGCCGTGATCAATACAGATCACTGCATCTGCGGCAGTGTGGTCACTAATATGGATGATCGGATCGCCCGCAGCGCTGCCTTGCCTGCCTCCGCTGCATTCCACGGGTCTTCTGCTCTGGTCTGAGATCGAGCAGACCAGAGCAGAAGATGACTGATAACACGGATCAGTGCTATGCCCTATGCATAGCACTGAACAGTATTTGCAATCGAATGATTGCTATGAATAGTCCCCTATGGGGACTATTAAACTGTGAAAATAAAAATAAAAAAAAATTTGAAAAATCCCCTCCCCCAATAAAAATGTAAATTGTCCATTTTTTTCCATTTTACCCCCAAAAGGTGTTAGAAAAAAAAATAATAATAAAAAAACATATTTGGTATCGCCGCGTGCAAAAATATCCGAGCTAAAAAGTTTTCCAAAATTGCTGCCTTTTTTATAACATTTTATTACAAATAAAATTGATAAAAAAAATGTATTAAAAGTTTTATGTATGCAAATGTGGTATCAAAAAAAATTACAGATCACGGCGCAAAAAATGAACCCTCATACCGCCGCTTATACGGAAAAAGGAAAAAGTTATACGCCAGCGAAATAGAGGGATTTTAAACTCACAAATTTTGCTAAAAAGTTTGCGATTTTTTTAAGCCGTATAATAATAGAAAAGTAAGTAATTATGGGTATCATTTTAATCGTATTGATCCACAGATTAAAGAAAACATGTTTATTTTACCGTAAAGTGTACAGTGTGAAAACGAAACCTTCCAAAATTAGCAAAATTGCGGTTTTCTTATCAATTTCCCCACACAAATAGTATATTTTTTGGTTGCGCCATACATTTTATGGTAAAATGAGTGATGTCATTACAATGGACAACTGGTCGTGCAAAAAACAAGCTCTAATACTAGTCTGTGGATGAAAATATAAAAGTTATGATTTTTAGAAGGCGAGGAGGAAAAAGTTACATTGTCTGAGTCCTTAATGGGTTAAAGGGGTACTCCGGTGAAAATGTTTTTTTTTTTAAATGTATTTATTTTTTTAAATCAACTGGTGCCAGAACGTTAAAAATTTTGTAAATTACTTCAATTTAAAAATCTTAATCCTCAGCTGCTTTTCCTTTTATACTAGAAAGGAAGTTGTTTTATTTTTAAATTTCTTTTGTGTCTGACCACATCGCTCTCTGCTGACACATCTATCTGTCTCAGGAAATGTCAAGAGCAGGAGAGGTTTGCTATAGGGATTTGCTCCTGCTCTTGACAGTTCCTGAGACAGACAGAGGTGTCAACATAGAGCACTGTGGTCAGACAGAAAATAAATTTAATAAGAACTTCCTGTGAATCATACAGCAGCTGATAAGTACAGGAAGGATTAAGATTTTTGATTTGAAGTAATTTACAAATCTTTTTTACGTTCTGCACCAGTTGATTAAAAAAAAAAAATAGTTTTTCACCGGAGTACCCCTATAAGATTATAAAATAGAAGCAATTTACAGATCTGTATAACTTTTGATTTTGAAAACCTTTTTTTTTCCAACTGGAGCATCCCTTTAATTCCTAAGCATTTTGCTCCATGTAATGTGGGAATTGTAATGTTCATGTGGGAAATAAGATACACGGCCATAAGAAGGCAGACATTTCAGCAACTACCGTATTTTTCGCCGTATAAGACGCACTTTTTCTTCCCCAAAACTGGGAGGAAAAAGCCGGTGCGTCTTATACGGCGAATACACCCCTATCACGGCGGTCCCTGTGGCCATGAACGGCCGGGACCCGCGACTAATACAGGACATCACCGATCGCAGTGATGCCCTGTATTAACCTTTCAGACGCGGCGATCAAAGCTGACTGTCGCGTCTGAAGGGAAAGTGACACTAACCCGGCTGTTCGGGACCGCTGCGATTTCACCACGGCGGTCCCGAACAGCCCGACTGAATAGCCGGGTTAGTGCTTACAGGACACCAGGAGGGACCTTACCTGCCTCCTCAGTGTCTTCTCCGTTCAGGGATCCCCTGTATGGCCGGCGCTCTCCTTCCTCGTCATCACATCGTCGCGTACGTGCGTCGGCGTGCGTAACGACGTGATGGCGGCGACGGAGAGCGAGGATACCCGGCCGGCAGCAGAGAGGTTCCGGAGCGACAGGGACACGGCGACAGCGATGGAGCCACATCCAGGGCAGCGGTGACTGGTCCGGAGCGGCGGGGACACATGAGTATTACCTCCTATGCAGTGGTCTTCAATCTGCGGACCTCCAGATGTTGCAAAACTACAACTCCCAGCATGCCCGGACAGCCAACGGCTGTCCGGGCATGCTGGGAGTTGTAGTTTTGCAATATCTGGAGGTCCGCAGGTTGAAGACCACTATTGGGTTCAAAATCTTTATTTTTTTAGATTTTGCACCTATAAATTGGGTGCGTCTTATACGCCGGTGCGTCCTATAGGGCGAAAAATACTGTACTTACCTGATTAAGGTAAAACCAAATAGAAAGCAAGACGGCACTCCAGTATTGGTGTCCAAACGTGGGTAGTAGTTTATTGATCCCAATACATACAGAAACAGATGCCACGTTTCGACCTAACAATAAGGTCTTTATCAAGAATCGTTGCATCTGTTTCTGTATGTATTGGGATCAATAAACTACTACCCCCGTTTGGACACCAATGCCGTCTTGCTTTCTATTTGGATTTATCTGCCTTGGTCAAGCCTTGGGACTGGCACCCACTTTCCTCATAAGGATCTTTTCACAGTGCATCCACTGTGCATCCAGAATTTTCTCTTTTTGGACTTACCTGATTAAGGTAGGTGCACATGCAATGGATTTCTTGGCAAATTGACAGCCTTCACCTCAAAGTTCACCCTCTGCTTCATTGAAAAAAGTAAAGTTTGCAATAAATATTCTGAACTGAAATTAACATGTGACTGATTTCTGCACAAAAGATTCCTTCCACAGCATGTGATGGAGATTAGTTACATTTCCCCCATTTCCCTGTTTCTGCAATCTTCAGAAAATCCACCGTATGTGAATTTAGCCTTAGGCTGCATTCACATCACGACTTCTTCATCCGACTTGAGTACACGATTTTTATAACTTGAAATCGTATATAAAGTCTGATCCATTGACCTTCATTAAAAAATCGGATCCATTACACACATCCGATTTGATCCGCATCCGATTTCACACGATTTTTGTTCGGGTCTGAAATCGGGGTTGACCACGATTTCAGATCTGAACAAAAATCGTGTGAAATCGGATGTGTGTAATGGATCCGATTTTTTTAATGGAGGTCAATGGATCAGACTTTATATACGATTTCATACGATTTTAAGTTATAAAAATCGTGTACTCAGGTCGATTGGAGAAAGCATTAGTCCCGGGACCTGAGCCATTATAGGATATAGAAGATCCTCTATTAGTTGAGTGGGTGCATTTATACTCAATAAACATTGTACAAGTGCTGTATATCTACTAAAATGTAGCTCATTTTTATGCAAATGCCATGCATCAGAGGCCTCTGTCTGCAAAAGCAAATTCGTCGGCAGATTAGCTCTTTTGTTCGGCCGTTAGATTATTGCTTTCAGCCTCACACCACCCCGTGTAAACAAGATGAGCGACCTTGTAAAGGCTTCATATACGAGCAGCAATCCCCAAGAGCCTTCACTACTCGAGAGGACCGAGTAGAATGGTTTCTTTACATATGGCAGGCTCTAGAGTTCAGCTCCTCAATTGATGAATCTCAATGTGCAGTTTATTGGCTACCCATTTATCTCCTAGCTCACATCATTTAAAGGGGTACACTAGTGGGATTTTTTTTTAATCAACTGGCTACAGAAAGTTAAACAGATCTGTAAATTACTTCTATTTAAAAATCATAATCCTTCTAGTACTTATCAACTGCTGTATACTACAGAGGAAGTTCTTTTCTTTTTTAATTTCCTTTCTATCTGACCACAGTGCTCTCTACTGACACCTCTGTCCATGTCAGGAACTGTCCATAGCAGGATAGATTTGCTATATTTGTTCCTGCTTTTAAATAGAAGTAATTTTACTTTAATTTACATTTCTGCCACCAGTTGATTTAAGTAGTTTTTTCCACCAGAGTACCCCTTTAAGGAATCCTGTAGAGCAGTGTTTCCGATCCTGTGGCTCTCCAACTGTTGGCTGTCAGGACATGATGGAAGTTATAGTTTTGCCACAGCTAGACAGGAACAGGTTGTGCATCACTGCTGTTTGGGTAGGATTTCTCAGGCTACTTGGCAGAAAGGGGCATTAGATGCCTTGGTAGATTTCAAACTAGCTATTAACTGTAAAATAGAAGAGTAGGGTGATGACCAATGTAAAACTTAGTATGAATTCCATATTATATCTTTTTGACTGACTTTTCGAGGGGCGAATGTTTTAAAGGGTACTTTTCTTTAAAAAAAACTGATATATTATAGATTAATATATGCAGAATAACTTATTATTTGCATGTTATAAAAAAAATATATATGCTTATCTCTATTTAATTTTCCACTTTGAAAAAATGCTCACTAGGGGTCTCCCTACCAGTCCGGGCCGCAAGCCCTTTCTATAGATATCAGACTCATGCTGGAGTCTGAATTCTCAGACTGCAGCCGGGACACAGACAAGCTCAGCGATGCTTCCTGCCTGTCAGACAGGCAGGCAGGAGCCAGCACTGTGCTCAATGCACAACAGGGCATACTCCTGACTCTGCCTTACTGCATGCCCTCATTCATTTTACTATCTGAGCTCCGATCTTCTCTCTGCACGTGCAGTTGTAAACAGAGAGGAGAAGACTCAGAGCTGCCAGCTGTGCTGTGATCACGGCCACGCCCCCCTTCCTCCCTCACACTAGGATGGCTGAATGAGCAGCCAAGAAGACAATAAATCAGGTACAAAGAGGGACAGATTGGGGGGGGGGGGGGGGATTAGGGAGAGTTTAGATCATGAGAGGTACTCTTTAATGGGGTATTCCAGGAAAAACTGATATATATATATATATCAACTGGCTCCAGAAAGTTAAACAGATTTGTAAATTACTTTTATTTAAAAAAAATCTTAATCCTTTCAGTACTTATGAGCTGCTGAAGTTGAGTTGTTCTTTTCTGTCTAAGTGCTCTCTGATGACACCTGTCTCGGGAACCGCCCAGTTCAGAAGCAAATCCCCATAGCAAACCTCTGTGCAGTTTCCAAGACAAGCAGAGATGTCAGCAGAGAGCACTGTTGCCAGACAGAAAAGAACAACTCAACTTCAGCAGCTAATAATTATTGGAAGGATTAAGATTTTTTTAATAGAAGTACCGTATATACTCGAGTATAAGCCGAGTTTTTCAGCACGATTTTTTGTGCTGAAAACACCCCCCTCGGCTTATACTCGAGTGAACTCCCCCACCCGCAGTGGTCGTCAACCTGCGGACCTCCAGAGGTTTCAAAACTACAACTCCCAGCAAGCCCGGGCAGCCATCGGCTGTCCGGGCTTGCTGGGAGTTGTAGTTTTGAAACCTCCGGAGGTCCGCAGGTTGAAGACCACTGCGGCCTTCAACATCATCCAGCCCCCTCTCACCCCCTTTAGTTCTGAGTACTCACCTCCGCTCGGCGCTGGTCCGGTGCTGCAGGGCTGTCCGGTGAGGAGGTGGTCCGGTGGGATACTGGTTCCGGGCTGCTATCTTCACCGGGGAGGCCTCTTCTAAGCGCTTCGGGCCCGGCCTCAGAATAGTCACGTTGCCTTGACAACGACGCAGAGGTGCGTTCATTGCCAACGTACTTCTGCGTCATTGTCAAGGCAACGCCTCTATTCCGGGCCGGAAGCGCGGAGAAGAGGCGCCCCCGGTGAAGATAGCAGCCCGGACCACCTCCTCACCGGACAGCCCTGCAGGACCGGACCAGCCGATGGCTGCCCGGGCTTGCTGGGAGTTGTAGTTTTGAAACCTCTGGAGGTCCGCAGGTTGAAGACCACTGAGGGCGAATGATGAGAAGAGGATGATGAAGGGGGGGGGGTGTGGGGATGATGGAGGGGGGTGGGGATGATGAAGGGGGGGGGGGGGTGTGGGATGATTACAAGGGGATGATGAAGGGGGGATGTGTGGGATGATAAGGGGATGATGAAGGGGGGATGTGCGGGATGATAAGGGGATGATGAAGGGGGGATGTGCGGGATGATAAGGGGATGATGAAGGGGGGATGTGTGGGATGATGACAAGGGGATGATGAAGGGGGGATGTGTGGGATGATAAGGGGATGATGAAGGGGGGATGTGTGGGATGATGACAAGGGGATGATGATGAGGATGTTAATGACGGGTCTGGATGATGACAGGGGGGGATGAGGTATTTCCCACCCTAGGCTTATACTCGAGTCAATAACTTTTCCTGGGATTTTGGGTTGAAATTAGGGGTCTCGGCTTATACTCGGGTCGGCTTATACTCGAGTATATACGGTAATTTACAAATCTGTTTAACTTTCTGGAACCAGTTGATATATACATTTTTTTCCTGGAATACCCCTTTTAAGCTGATGCATTGAATTGGCTCACAATTGCATTACATGTGCTCAGCTATCAGACACAGCCTTATCGTGTAACTTTATGGGGAAAGCAAGCACTTACTAAAACAGAACAAGCAAGAGAGGTGGCCATTAAGCAGTCCTTTCCCGTCTTCTGTATATCTGACTGACTATAAGCTTCAGTGAGGCTCTGGCCGGTTGGAGCTATAATAATTTCACTGATACAATAATGGAGACATTTTCATTTGTCCAAACAATTCTAATATATTTATTTTTTCTCATTTTCAGATGCCTCTTAACGTCACAAACGCAGTTGCAACTGCAAAGCAACTTCTGGCCTACACCGTGGAAGCGGCAAACTTCTCAGACAAGATGGATGTTATCTTTGTGGCCGAAATGATTGAAAAATTTGGCCGTTTTGCCGATAAATACAAAGAGGTAAAAACACAAGCCACTGTTTGTCTTTCTACTGCTTCATAGATCACACGATACACATATGGGAAGGTGAGTGTCAGCATATGGCATGGTTTCCCAACCAGGGTGCCTCCAGCTGTTGCAAAACTACAACTCCCAGCATGCCCGGACAGCCTTTGGCTGTCCGGGCATGCTGGGAGTTGTAGTTTTGCAACAGCTGGAGGCACCCTGGTTGGGAAACACTGGCATATGGTATTGGGTCATGATTACATTCATGAAGGGATATATCTGGCATCATACTGCTGTGATTCAGTGAAGATGCAGGCCAGAAAACCATAGTCCGGACTCCTTTTTGTATCTGTATTGTGGATGCAACACACAGCTGGAATGAGAGTCTCATGGACAGAACGGAAAGCATGATGGATCCTGATGATTGATCTTGAGGATGGATCCTTCATTATAGATCCCTATCATGCTTTCCAACAAATGTATAGACAAACAGATCACCAGCTCACCCACCTTGGCCCAGCCACAACCCGGAAAGTGTAGCATAACTATAGAAGCAACAGAGCTAAGCAAAACCCCAGCTCGGCAATGTTGCATAAAATACTCGGACGTTTATTCCAAAACAAACATGAGAAACAGCATAGTGGACAGGAAATGACGCCTTTCAGGTGCAGCACACCCTTATTTACTTATGGCTATCATGATTTCCATTTGGATCAATAGACCTGCAGTCCGACTGGGACTTTGGTCCATCTGATCCTGGCTAGCATCTGGGTCAAAGTTAGTGTGCATGTTGCCAAGCTAATTTTGTCTTGCATGCATTATTAAAGGAGAACTGTAGTGCAATATAACTCATCCCCTATCTAAAGGATAGGGGATAAAATATAGATCGCGGGGCATTCCGACCACTGGACCCCCCATGATCTCCTGTACGGGGCCGCAGCAGTCTGCAGGAAGCCACGGCAAACCACGCCCCTACATGTATCCCTATGGGATACATGGAAGGGGACGTGTCGGCCACCCCTCCGTCCGGGGGTCTGCATGCCCCCTTCCAGCATACTACCACGGCCCCGTACAGTAGATCACGGGGGGGGGGGGGGGGGGGGGGGGTCGGACCCCCAGCGATCTAGAACTTATCCCCTATCCTTAGAATTGGTGATGTTATAGTCCACTACAGTTCTTTAATATGACAAATGTGAAATTGGTATATCTGTGTGTTTTTTCAGACTGGCAAGCTAGAGACTAATCATTGCTCACTGACTCTCCTTTAGGATTACTTGGCATAGCTTTAAAGGGGTACTCTAAAAAAAAAAAAAAAAAAAAGAAATGTTTTCCAGTAATCAACTGGTGCCTGAAAATTAAACAGATTTGTAAATTACTTCTATTAAAAAATCTTAATCCTTCCAGTACTTATCAGCTGCTGTATGTTTAAGAGGAGGTTCTTTTGTTTTTGAATTTCCTTTCTGCCGGACCACAGTGCTCTCTGCTGACACCTCTGTCCATTTCAGGAACTGTCCAGAGTAGGAGCAAATCCCCATAGAAAACCTATCCTGCTCTGGACAGTTCCTAAAATGGACAGAGGTGTCAGCAGAGAGCACTGTGGTCAGGCAGAAAAGAAATTCGTAAAGAACTTCCTGTGGATAACAGCAGCTGATAAGTACTGGAAGGATTTAGATTTTTTAATTGAAGTAATTTATAAATCTATTTAACTTTCTGGCATCAGTTGATTTAAAAAAAAATGTTTTTCAGTGGAGTACCCCTTTAATATATGCTATAGACATTGCAAGTTGTGGTCTTCCACGATGCTCAGAGGATTTTTCTATGTATATAATGTCTCTGATATCTTTTTTCCTTTTGCAGCTCGGTGATGTGATGGTTGATATAGCAAGTAACATCATGCTGGCTGATGAACACGTCTTGTTGATGGCACAAAAAGATGCCAGGGCCTGCACACGTATAGTGCAGTGTTTACAGCGGATTGCTTCTTACCGGCTCGCCAATGGAGCCCAAGTATACTCTACAGTAAGTAGAAATGTAGGAATAAACATAAGAGTCTATACGGAGTCTCTGAGGCTAAGCGCACACTGCATTTGCTATCCATAGACTTTTGTAAACCCACTATGGTATTTAAAGGGGTACTCCGGTGAAAAACTTTTCTTTTTTAAATCAACTGGTGCCAGAAAGTTAAACAGATTTGTAAATTACTTCTATTAAAAAAAATCTTAATCCTTCCTGTACTTATTAGCTGCTGAATACTACAGTGGAAATTATTTTCCGTTTGAAACACAGAGCTCTCTGCTGACATCATGAGCACAGTGCTCTCTGCTGACATCTCTGTCCATTTTAGGAACTGCCAGCGTAAAAAGAAATCCCCATAGCAAACATATGCTGTTCTGCGCAGTTCCTAAAATGGACAGATGTCAGCAGAGAGCACTGTGCTCATGATGTTAGCAGACAGCTCTGTGTTTCAAACGGAAAATGATTTCCACTGTAGTATTCAGCAGCTAATAAGTACAGGAAGGATTAAGATTTTTTAATAGAAGTAATTTACAAATCTGTTTAACTTTCTGGCATCAGTGTGCCTCCAGCTGTTGCAAAACTACAACTCCTAGCATGCCCGGACAGCCGTCCAGGCATGCTAGGATTTGTAGTTTTGCAACAGCTGGAGGCACACTGGTTGGGAAACACTGGGCTAGGTCCACTCCACCACCGCTCAGCAAATACAGGGGAAGCCCAGGATTTTTTGTGCTTCACCTCTTCTTTCTATTAGTCATGTGAATCCAGTGTAAAACTTTTGCATGGAGTTACAAGTCCTGTTTTCTTCTTTTCAGTATTCCCCAAACATTGCCCTGGAAGCCTATGTCATAAAACCCAACCAGTTCACTGGCATGACCTGCACGGTGTTCCAGAAGCTGGCTGCCTCTGACCGCACCGTAATAGCTGATTTTGGAAGAAGAGACCCAGATGGGAACCTGGATAAACAGTTGAGCTTTAAATGCAATATGTCCAGCACCTTTAGTGTGGTGGCACTGAAGGTAAGGTTATATGTTGTCTGCTTACACACTTCTCAAATGTAGTGAAAATGTTGAGAGATATATATATAATGGCCCAGATTTATCAAACTTTGTGAGAGAAAAACTGGAGGGATTTTTCCACAGCAACCAATCACAGCTCAGAGAACGAGCTCTGGTAAAGTGAAAGCTGAGCTGTGATTGGTTGCTGTGTGAAAATCACTCCAGTTTTTCTCTCACAAAGTTTGATAAATCAGGGCCAGAGTGTGTGTGTGTGTGTGTGTGTGTATATGTATATATATATATATATATATATATATATATATATATATATATATATATATATAATATATATATAATATAAAATTTATTTTTATGAAAAACACACCTTTTTATTTGCATATATTTTTATATAGTTGTATATAGTTCTAGACAATGTCTGTTGTAATCGTATAATATTTTTGTGCTGCCCTGTTAAGTGGAATTGTCCCTGTTTCAGCGATAGTGGTCTCTGCTAGGACTGTGCTGGATGTGGTCAGACCAAGTTACATAGTTAATACGGTTGACCGGAAAGAGCGGTATAGGGTATTCCTCCACTACACTATAGGGAGCGTAGGGTAAGTCATTTATTATACTGCAACCTACCCTCACTAGTTCCTGGAGCCACTGCTCTTTTGATATCTCCTATGTGCCCCTATATGCTCTCTTTTACATTATTAGTGCACATTGATTTCTATTTGTATCTGTATTGTGACTAATTATTTGGAGCTTGTATCTTATTGATCGTGCAATTGTACATACATATCTGTGAGTTGACCTGGGACTTTGATAGTCTATTTGTGTAAGTGCAATAATTATATCAGTATAATATTTAATTTATTTTTTTGGGTGTCTTAAGTTTTTAAAGACATATGATTAAAAGTTATATTTTAATAATTCTATACCCCAGTTTCTGTTTCACTGTTTCCAATGAGGTGGGGAATAATAAGCTTGTGTAAGTTTTGGTATCTGTTCACAAGCAGACGTTTTGATTAATACGGTTGATCCATAGAGTTGTGGTGTCTAGGATTTGTGTATAGGAAGATAAAAGAAGAAAAATACCATCTCTGGTCTTCTTTCCTGGGTGCTCGGCTGGCATCCCTACATTCAGCTGCCTTATATTTGGGTAGCTGGCTTAACCATGTAATGTAAATGTCCATTGTCGTCCACCTCCACTGTTAAAGGGGTATTCCAGGAAAGAAACTGATTTGTAAATTACTTCTATTAAAAATCTTAATCCTTCCAGTAGTTATCAGCTGCTGAAGTTGAGTTGTTCTTTTCTGTCTGACCACAGTGCTCTCTGCCGAAACCTCTGCTTGTCTCAGGAACTGTCCAGAGTAGGAGCAAATCCCCATAGCAAACCTCTGATGCTTCGGAAAGTTCCTGAGACAAGCAGAACTTATAATGTTCACCTGATTTTGATGCATGCAGCTTTCACCTTTTTCATTGCCAATGGGAAAAGCTTCCAATTTTCCGCAGCAATACAGATTTCACTTGGATTGCATCGTATTTTGGTGCAGGATCTGCTTAGAAAATCTGCAGGAAATCACTTTGTTTGAGCATTCCTTTACAAGGTTCTTTACTGGTGTGACACGCGTTTTGCACATGTAAATTATTGGCCTACCCAAGACGTCCGTCAGAGAGACCTTAGCGATATGTAGTGGTGCCCAGTTGAATGTAGAGAAATATAGTCCACTCGGGCACTCATCACCTTTTTCACTATCAATCTATCTTTATTAGTGCTTTATATCAGGCACTACAGCAGTGGAAACAAAACTTAAATATTGTGTTGCCAATGGCCTAAGACTCTTTGTCAAGAGCACAAGAGGCGGTAAGTGCTGCATAATGTCTTCTATATCTGGCTGGACATATCGGGGGAGATTTATCAAAACCTGTCTAGAGGAAAAGTGGCCTATAGCAACCAATCAGCTCGCTTCTTTCATTTTTAACCAGGCCTCTGCAAAATGAAAGTAGCAATCTGATTGGTTGCTATGGGCAACTGGGCAAATTTAACTCTGCACAGGTTTTGATCAATCTCCCCCATGGAGCAAAGAATAAAAAAATGTAATGTAAAAGCTATGTTTTTCTAATCCTGGATAACCCCTTTAAACTCTGGTATACCCCTAGGCCTTAACAGAATGATCACAGCATAAATTGTATGTCATCAGTTAAGTGATACAGAACAGAAGTATTTTCTGTTTACCACCTATAATAAATCTTTGTTTACTTTCCAAAAACCACAAAACATTTTAAAATGTATTATGAGAGAAAATGAAATAGCAGCCAGAGAGTTAGATTGTCAGCTTTGCAGTCATACTGACTGGTACTGAGACCAATGGGGCTTATAGAGTAGTAAATATGGACTGGTGAGCACAGAAACTAGTTGTTTGAAGATGCTTCTTGTGTGTGTGTGTGTGTGTGTGTGTGTATGTATATATATATATATATATATATATATATATATATATATGTTATATAAAATAATGTGTGTGTGTGTTTGCAAATTATGGTGGAAAATAAGTATTTGGTCACCTACAAACAAGCAAGATTTCTGGCTCTCACAGACCTGTAACTTCTTTAGAAGAGTCTCCTCTGTCCTCCACTCGTTACCTGTATTAATGGCACCTGTTTGAACTTATCAGTATAAAATACACCTGTCCACAACCTCAAACAGTCACACTGCAAACTCCACTATGGCCAAGACCAAAGAGCTGTCGAAGGACACCAGAAACAAAATTGTAGACCTGCACCAGGCTGGGAAGACTGAATCTGCAATAGGCAAGCAACTTGGTGTGACGAAATCGACTGTGGGAGCAATTATTAGAAAATGAAAGACATACAAGACCACTGATAATCTCCCTCGATCTGGTGCTCCATGCAAGATCTCACCCCGTGGTGTCAAAATGATCACAAGAAGAGTGAGCAAAAATCCCATAACCATACAGGTGGACCTAGTGAATGACCTGCAGAGAGCTAGGACCAAAGTAACAAAGGCTACCATCAGTAACACACTACGCCGCCAGGGACTTAAATCATGCAGTGCCAGATTTTTTCCCCTGCTTAAGCCAGTACAAGTCTAGGCTCGTCTGAAGTTTGCTAGAGAGCATTTGGATGATCCAGAAAGTATTGGGAGAATGTCATATGGTCAGATGAAACCAAAGTAGAACGTTTGGGTAAAAATTCAACTCTTCGTGTTTGGAGGAGAAAGAATGCTGGTAAAAATGAGCGAAGTTACAGAGATTCGATTCGTCACAAACCTCGCGGCTCGGCAGTTGCTGATTTTATCCTGCATAAATTAGTTCAGCTTTCAGGTGCTCCGGTGGACTGGAAAAGGTGGATACAGTCCTAGGAGAGAGTCTCCTAGGACTGTATCCACCTTTTCCAGCCCACCTGAAAGCTGAACTAATTTATGCAGGCTAAAGTCAGCAACTGCCGAGCCGCGAGGTTCGTGAGGAATCGAATCTCTTTAACTTCACTCATCTCTAAATGCTGGGTTGCATCCAAAGAACACCTTACCTACTGTGAAGCATGGAGGTGGAAACATCATGCTTTGGGGGACCAGGACGACTGATCCGTGTAAAGGAAAGAATGAATGTGGCCATGTATCATGAGATTTTGAGTGAAAACCTCCTTCCATCAGCAAGGGCATTGAAGATGAAACGTGGCTGGGTCTGTCAGCATGACAATGATCCCAAACATACCACCCGGCCAACGAAGGAGTGGCTTTGTAAGAAGCATTTCAAGGTCCTGGAGTGGCCTAGCCAGTCTCCAGATCTCAACCGATAGAAACGCTTTGGAGGGAGTTGAAAGTCCATGTTGCCCAGCGTTTGCTCCAAAACATCACTGCTCTAGAGGAGATCTGCATGGAGGAATGGGCCAAAATACCAGCAACAGTGTGTGAAAACCTTGTGAAGACTTGCAGAAAATGTTTGACCTCTGTCATTGCCAGGAAAGGGTATATAACAAAGTATTGAGATGAACTTTTGTTATTGACCAAATGCTTCCACCATAATTTGCACATAAATTCTTTAAAAATCAGACAATGTGATTTTATGGATTTTTTTGTCATATCTCTCATAGTTGAGATATACCTATGATGAAAATATATAGATAGATAGATATATGTAGTGATGTTCACCAGCCCTTTTGTGTTTGTTTGTTTTTTCTTACTTAGAACACTGTTGTGGAGGCTTCGATCCAGCTTCCGGCTGCACTGTTTGTACCTAAAGAGAAGCGTGAGAGGCGAGCGGTGGATGAGTTTGTGTACAAGCTACAGCTGATAGCATTTAGGAATGGAAAGCTTTTTCCATCCACAGGAAACGCCACAAACCTCGCCGATGATGGCAAGAGACGCTCTGTGGTGACTCCTGTCATCCTTGCCAAGCTAGGTTTGTGTTGAACTATTTATTCATTATCATTAAAGCCCACTATGATGTTGCTTTCTTTCAGTGATTCTTAATATCCATTAGATGGGATAGTGATGGTGGAGAACATGGTTTGTTGAAAACTTTGAGTTGCAATCCATTCTGTCACACCATCCAGATGTCCAAATGCTCTGTGGGACTGCAAGCAGCTGACCACTTTGACACTTATGGTTTTGTATCCTCTTTTGTACCCCGCCCCCCCCCCCCCCTTTTTTTTTTTTTTTTTTTTTTTTAGATGGTCCAAACAAGAACCCTCCCAGTGTGCCTATTAACATCACACTCCGCCGCATTGCTCATGGGAAAGACCCTGTGGCCGCCCAATGGGATTTTGACCTTCTTAACGGACATGGTGGATGGAAGTCAGAAGGCTGCAGTATCATAGCATCCGATGAGAATATCACTACAATACAGTGTCATACACTCAGCAACTATGCTGTATTAATGGTAAGGTTTTCGCCAAGCACATGTCCTTAGAGTAAAGGGAATAGGGTTAAAGGAGTAGTCCAGTGGTGACTCAGTGGTGAACAACTTATCCCCTATCCTAAGGATAGGGGATAAGTTGCAGATCGCGGGGGGTCCGACCGCTGGGGCCCCCTGTGATCTCTTGTACGGAGCCCTGACAGCCCGCGGGAAGGGGGCGTGTCGACCTCCGCACGAAGCGGCGGCCGACACGCCCCCTCAATACAACTCTATGGCAGAGCCGAGGCGCTGCCTTCGGCAATCTCCGGCTCCGCCATAGAGATGTATTGAGGGGGCGTGTCAGCCGCCGCTTCGTGCGGGATTCGACACCCGCTATCTGGCCGGAGAGCCTGGCCCCCGTACAGAGAGATAGCAGGGGACCCCAGCGGTCGGACCCCCCGCGATCTCAAACTTATCCCCTATCCTTAGGATAGGGGATAAGTTTTTCACCACTGGACTACCCCTTTAAGCTTGTCAGACACACACAGTGGACAATAATGGTGCTAACGCAGATGGTCTTTTCTAATTGTGGATAATTTATTTAAGCTTCTTTTTAATGTTCCCTTTTCTGTACAGGATCTTACTGGAGCGGAGATCTACACCCACCCTGTGACTCTGTTACATCCTGTGGTATATGCATCTGCAGTGGTGCTGCTTCTGTGCTTGCTGCTGATGATCATCAGTTACTTGTATTATCACAGGTATGTTACACTGTCTGCTTCTAATGTATCCATGATACAATTGACAAAGACAGTCCACCACCATAAGTGAATGGTGTTACTACCACCCTGTTCACATGCATCAGAAATGTTCTATGCAGATGTCAATTCACAATTCACAATGCAGAAAATGCAGTCACAGACTTATATAAATTCCATGCAGGAAAGCCAAGGCTCCTTTGATGAGTCCTAGTCCCTTTTACTGATCCACCGTACATCTTAAGCACTTCTGTTGCACAAATTTGAATGTTTGGCTTCAGATTTATACCTAGGAGCCTTTGGAAAAACTGTGATCAGTCTATAGAATATGAATAAAACCCTGAAGCTGTGTTGCTCAGTGTGTGGCTTGTGGAACACTGTCCTAAAGGAAGTTACACACACATATATATATATATATATATATATATATATATATATACAGTGGTCCCTCAAGTTACAATATTAATTGGTTCCAGGACGACCATTGTATGTTGAAACCATCGTATCTTGAGACCATAACTCTATGGAAACCTGGTAATTGGTTCTAAAGCCCCAAAATGTCATCCAAAAATAGGAAAAAGTGAGAATTAAAGAAAAATAAGAAGATAACTAATATAGATAAAGCAAAACACATAAAACTAAGAAAGATCTGCTGGGAGCTGTAATTACTGTCTATGTCAGTGTTTTCCTAGCAGGGAGCCTCCAGCTGTTGCAAAACTATAACTCCCAGCATGCCCGGACAGCCTTTGGCTGTCCGGGCATGCTGGGAGTTGTAGTTTTGCAACAGCTGGGGGCACCCTGCTTGGGAAACACTGGTCTATGTAGAGGACGGGAGCTTCTTCGGGGTCCTGTACAGAACACGCAATGTCCTTTAAAAAAAAAAAAAAAAAACATGGAGTCTCCCTCACCTGGTGTCCAAAGGAGCAGCTAACCCTGGTACAGGTAACGTGTACAGAACATGTAATACCTCTCTGTACTGTAGGGGGCGCTACCAGACACCAGTCAGTGCATGCACTTCAGTAATACAGGGGTTTTACCAGTAAATTGCCCATTCTGATTGATCAGTTCTCCCGCCCATTGACAAGTTTCACAGATCTGGACTGTCTTTGTCCAGATTGTCATTGTATGTTGAGTCTGGTTTCAAGTTACAATGGTCCAGAAAAGACCATTGTATGTTGAGGCCATTGTAAGTTGAGGGATCACTGTATATAGATATATAGATAGATAGATAGAGATATATATATATATATATATATATATATATATATATATATATAGATATATATGTATCTCGATCATATTTTTTGAGAAAAAAGTTGCGGAGTGGCAGTTATGATCCCTTTTAACCTCTTCCTTCTCAAGGACGTATGCATATGTAGTGTATATCGCACGTCGCAGGAGATCGGTGGCAGTACCAGGCTGTTAATCGCATCAGTCATAGCATTTGTAGGATTGACAGAGGGGAGGGGGCTTCCTCCTGTCTTCCATCGGTGACCCCGCAATGCACTTGCGGGGTCTCCATGGTTGCCATGGCAGCAGGAGGCCAACAGATGGCGTCCTGAGGCTGTTTGTCAGTTTAAACACTATAGGTTATAATATGCACAGTATAACTGTCAAAGTGTATAAACATTTTTATACATAAATAAATAAATATATAAAGTATAATTTTAATGAATGCCCCATTCTCAATAAAAAATAAATAAAAAAATTGGTCAGCACATACACTACAAGTACGAATAAAAGAATTACAGCAGCACACTGGTAGCACTAAGATGTATGTGTAATATAACACTGCTGTAGGACCCTACATTATAGATATGCCTCTTTTGGGCTAGCACTAACCCTACAGATTCTGGGCATCTATTCCCTACTTAAAAACACCCAGTGGAGGGAGTGGCTGCATCTATCTTGGTTCGTGCTCTCCACTCATTCCACTTGGTGTTTTTAAATAGGAAATAGCTGGATCTTACATGCCCAGAACATGAAGGCTAGGCCAAGAGAGGCATATCTATAGTGTAGCTTCTGTCCCAACCGAAGTCATCTCATCTTGTATTTTTGGATTGTACACACTATTTGGCCAAATAGTAAGCTAAGAACAAAACATTTAAAAAAAAGTTATGGCTGTCAGAACATGGCAACAGAAAAAAGAAAAGGAAAAATAATTTTGTTGTGAAAAGGAAAAAGAACAAAAAAAAGCTATATAAATCACCATAATCTTACTGACCCACAGAGTAAAGAGAACATCATTTTTGCAGTACAGTAAACACCCAAAAAAAAAAGGTTTTCACAATATTTTGGAGTTTCTCACAAATCAGTCTCAGAATCATGATTTATTGTATTTTGTTGATGTTAAAGGGGTATTCCAGGCAAAAACTTTTTTTTATATATCAACTGGCTCCGGAAAGTTAAACAGATTTGTAAATTACTTCTATTAAAAAATCTTAATCCTTCCAATAGTTCTTCTGTAGTTTTCTGTCTAGCTGCTCAATGATGATGTCACGTCACGGGAGCTGTGCATGATGGGAGAATATCCCCATAGGGAACTGCACAGCTCCCGGGACGTGAGTCATCAGAAAGCAGTTAGACAGAAAACAACAACTCAACTTTAGAAGCTAATAACTATTGGAAGGATTAAGATTTTTTTTAATAGAAGTAATTTACAAATCTGTTTAACTTTCCGGAGCCAGTTGATATATAAAAAAAAGTTTTTGCCTGGATAACCCCTTTAAGTCCCAGAAGCTGACACTCCCTTATCTCTGGATCAGATTCCTAAAATGTTGTAGTGCACCATGACTGTTGTAGAGGGCGGTGAGGTTTTTATTATAAGAAACCCTTTCTTAGCTTTGCTAATCGCAGTGACCAGCTTTTCCAGTTTGTAGCAGAATCCATTCAGTATACATGGTGTTTTATTTTTCAGCGTGATTCGTGTTAGCCTTAAGACCTGGCACATGTTGGTTAACCTCAGTCTTCACATCTTCCTGACCGGCGCAGTGTATGTGGGAGGCATAAACCAGACTAAAAATGCCCGTGTTTGTCAGGCAGTAAGTATAAAGTATATATGTTGGTATATTCTCAACCCTAACTAACCATGCAAATGACTTTTTTAAGGGTCCATATATAGCAAAGAATCGCTGTTAAAACCCTATTAAATCAACATTATTTTGGTTTAATTTGCTTCTGGACTGACTATGAAATGATTGTCTTAACTATTGTTCAAAAAAATAATGAAATATACAATGCTTTAATAATTACACATGATACACAATACACAGAAACCCTGTAAATCAGTGGTCTCAAACTGTGGCCCTCCAGATGTTGCAAAACTACAACTCCCAGCATGCCCGGACAGCCAACGGCTGTCCGGGCATGCTGGGGGTTGTAGTTTTGCAACATCTGGAGGGCCATAGTTTGAGACCCCTGCCGTAAATCAATTAAAATATGCCCATGAAAGGGAAAAAAACTCCACATGGGGTGGAGGCCATGGATCACACCCCCTGGGCGCTCAAACCCCAATACTGTATGCAACTGTTCCCAATAAACTGCCTATTTAGTATGCAGTCCTATGTAAATCCATTTCCTGCATAATAGAACCCAGTCACAGTTAAATAACTACAAATTAATTCTAATGATATGCAACCTCACAATTGCAGCAAACTCCGTCTCATGATTACAGATAGAGATGAGCGAACTTACAGTAAATTCGATTTGTCACAAACTTCTCGGCTCGGCAGTTGATGACTTATCCTGCGTAAATTAGTTCAGCCTTCAGGTGCTCCGGTGGGCTGGAAAAGGTGGATACATTCCTAGGAAAGAGTCTCCTAGGACTGTATCCACCTTTTCCAGCCCATCGGAGCACCTGAAAGCTGAACTAATTTATGCAGGAAAAGGCATCAACTGCCGAGCCGAGAAGTTTGTGACGAATCGAATTTACTGTAAGTTCGCTCATCTCTAATTACAGACTTTGGTTTAGTCCTATATCAGTCACATGATTGCAAACTCCAGATCAGCCCAGTCAGTCACCTGATACATACCATATGATCGTCACATGATCTAGATTATTCACAAGCACCGCCGCTTTATTCAATATAAAGTGCATAATTAGATACTGCATGAAATGATGAACAACTAATCTACCACAGAAAATAACAAACCTACCACAGAACACCGGATTTGTGTAATCACAGCCACAGATCCCGTGTTGGCTCTAGCCAATACTAAGTCATTTTATCCCTTGATATATACAATATGAACTAAAAAAAAAAAAAAAAAAAACTATATAAAACAAGGAAAACTTGTAAAATGCAAAAAAAAAAAATTATATTTAAAAACCTCCATAAAGTTGGGATATTTACACACGCAGCGATGCCAAATATGTTTATATATATTTTTTTTTTTAACGCTTTTTGGGGGTAAAATGGGAAAAAGGGACAAATTACTATTTTATTGGGGATTTTTCAATTTCTTTAAACTTTTATTTATTTATTTTTTACACTTTTTATGTCCTCATAGGAAACTATTTACTGCAATCATTTGATTGCTAATACTGTTCAGTGCTATGCATAGGGCATAGCACTGATCAGTATTATCGGCGATCTTCTGCTCTAGTCTGCTCGATCTCAGACCAGAGCAGAAGACCCCCGGAGACAGAAGGAGGCAGGTGAGGGGGACCTCAGGCCGCCGTTATAGATGATTGGATCCCCGCTGCAGCTCCCTGGGCGATATGAACATCCATACGGCATCTAAGGTGTTAATGGCGGATATGAGTGCTATCGCGGATGTCCGCCAATACCGGCGGGTCCCTGGCTGTTGACAGCAGCCGGGACCTGCCATGCATGATGTGCGCACTGGTCCGGTGCTCACAGTCATGTACATGACATAAATGTATAGTGCGTTAAGTCCCACCGCACCATGACGTACATTTACGTCCGATGTCATTAAGGGGTTAAAAAATATATTACAGGTTGGCAGGCTTCTTAAAAACTTACAAATAGAAGATGATGTTGGAGAAACACCTCATCAAACATGTTTAGGATTTGTTCCCCTTTTTAGGGGCAGTAAACCAGTTAAAATTGTAAGACCATTATCCGATAGACCAGTGTTTTCCAAGGAGTGTGTCTCCAGCTGTATCAAGACCACAGCTACCAGCATGCTTGGAGTTGTGGTTTGGTAACAGCTGGAGACACACTGCTATAGATCATCACTATTAAATCAGTGGGGTCTGACTTTTAGTAATCCCTAGCAATCTCTTAATGTTATCTAAGCAAGAGTATGGATCTCAATACTGCAAACATAAAAACAAGTTCATTGGAAATTTTTAGCTATTTTTTTATTTTATTGCTTTATAGATCGGGATTCTACTGCATTACTGTACACTGGCCACTGTGCTGTGGGTGGGAGTCACAGCCCGCAACATATACAAGCAAGTTACCAAGAAAGCCAAGCGCTGTCAGGATCCAGATGAGCTCCCTCCCCCTCCCAGACCAATGCTGAGGTTAGTAATAATATACGGTATGTGTCAGAAATCTAAATACTTGTACAAGCAGGAAAAAAAAACATGTGGTAAGGTGGTGCAAAACCCTCTAACAGCACCTCCATTATCTATTTTTACCTTATCCCCTTTACACTGTAACATTTGGATTGTATCCAAGAAAAATACTTGTCACATTGTATATACATGCGTGAAAGTGATGAATGAAATGGTCATGTTTGCTTAAAGGAAGTTTCAATGAAGTCAAATAAGTCAGCAATTCAACAGAAGGAGGAAGCCATTAAGGAAGCGGTTGTTTACATTGACTTGTTCCTCGTGTTGGGTTGTGTTTTGGTTAATATTTTTGTTGGAGTCATTTATTCATATCCTTTGTTTTTCTTCTCTTTTTAGGTTCTATCTCATTGGAGGTGGCATTCCTGTTATTGTATGTGGAATAACTGCAGCGGCAAACATCAGAAACTACGGGAGCCAGCCGACTGCCCCTTAGTAAGTGTCCCATACTTGGTCCAAGTACGAAAAGTGATTTTTAGAGCACCTTCACATCTGCGTTTAAGCTTTTTCATTGTTCTGCTTTGTCATAGAAGCAGAACATTGAAAATGACAATTGTCCCTGATCTGTTAAAAGGCTTGTCTAATAAAAAAAAAAACAGCTATCTGATCGTGAGGGTGTCAGACCACTGGGACCCCTGAGATCTCCAGAACAGGGCCCAGACTCTCAGAGCGAGTATGTGCTGCAGATGGCATGTGCTACATTAATTTCTGTGGAAGCGTGGAGATTCCTTTGTGCTGTACTTAAGTATCTGTTTGGTATTCCAATAGAAATTAATGGAGCGTATGACGTCTATAGCATGCACTCTCTCTGAGAGTTAAGGCACGTTCTAGAGATCGCAGTGGTCTGTAGACAGGGGATCATTTTTTTTTATTTTTTATTTTACTTAAAGGACATGTCCGGTGCTCACTTTTCTTATTGTATCCGTTCCGGGCTGCAAAAAAAAAGAAAATAAGCTTTCTCTTACCTGCATACGCTCCCCCGGTGCTCCGGTACAGGCGTTCTGTCCCCGGGCTGTATTCTTCTTACTTCCTGTTAGCCCGGCACGTCACACGGAGCTTCAGCCTATCACTGGCCGAGGCGGGACATCGCTGCGGCCGGTGATAGGTTGAAGCTCCGTGTGACGTGCCGGGCTAACAGGAAGTAAGAAGAATACAGCCCGGGGACCGAACACCTGTACCGGAGTGTACCGGAGCTCCGGGGGCTCGTTGGCAGGTAAGAGAGAGTGTGTTTTCTTTTATTTTTCAGCCCGGAATGGATAAAATAAGAAAAATGAGCACCGGACATCTCCTTTAACACCTTTAAATGATGGAAACCTGCACTACTAATAGATCACCTTGAATCTATAATAGGTCTCGCGGTTGTCCAACATTTTACCAGACAAGATGTAGCAATGCATTCTACTTTATTTTTGTTCAGTATTTTTGCCAATAATTTACCACAGAGACTGCAACCCAGATGTGAACAGGGCTTACGATATAATGTTGTGGCAATAGTTCTAACACCAATGCTGTGTTTTCTGTTTCTAGTTGCTGGATGGCATGGGAACCCAGCCTTGGCGCCTTCTATGGTCCTGCCAGTTTCATCGTATTTATAAACTGCATGTACTTCCTCAGTATATTCATCCAGCTGAAACGTCATCCCGACAGAGTCTTTGAACTGAAGGAGCAAACTGAGGAACAGCAGCGATTGGCCACCAGTGAAAGCGGGGAGGGAAACCAGCAAGATTCACTTTCAGTGTCCTTGGTCTCTACATCCGCATTGGAGAATGAGCAGACATTCCAAGCCCAGCTTCTTGGCGCTAGCCTTACTTTGTTCTTATATGTTTTCCTTTGGATATGTGGTGCTTTATCCGTTTCCTTGTATTATCCAATGGACCTGGTATTTAGTTGCTTTTTCGGAGTGACTTGTTTAAGCCTCGGTGCCTTTTTAGTCGTACACCATTGTATGAACAGGGAAGACGTGAGGCGGGCATTAATCAATACTTTCTGCCCTGGTAGGAGCACATATTCGGTGCAAGTTAATGTCCCACCTTCCAACTCTTCTGGTGCCAACGGTGATGCCCCAAAGTGTACGAACAGCAGCGCTGAGTCTTCATGTACGAATAAAAGCGCATCCAGTGTCAAAAACTCCTCACAGGGCTGCAAGTTGACTAATTTACAAGCAGCCGCAGCGCAATGTAACACAAACCCTTTACCGGTCAACACGCCACCCCAGCTTGACAATAGCTTGACTGAACATTCCTTAGATAATGATATAAAGATGCACGTTGCACCAGTCGAGGTGCAGTATCGTCCCAATGGTCACCCGTCCAGGCATCACAAAAACAGAAGTAAACACCGATCTAGTAGGCTCACCGTTCTTAGGGAATATGCATATGACGTTCCCACCAGCGTTGATGGAAGTGTACAAAATGCTGTACCAAAAAGCCGTCAGAGCTACTTAGAAGGACACTCTCGAAGTCGAAGGGCTTATTTGGCCTACAGGGAGCGCCATTTTAACCAAGTACATCAAGACAGTAGTGACGCTGGAAGTACTCTTCCTAGGTATAGCAGAAATATGGAAAAGCCTCCGTCCGCAAACCACAAAAAAGACATTTTGAGGGAACCCATTGCTGTGGAACTTGAAAGTCAGCAGAAGTCATATGGTCTAAATTTGGCTGTCCAGAGTGAACCCGCTAAAAATGAAGTGACTGAGGAGCCACCTATAAACACAGACAGCAATGGAAATGTTAGGACTGGTCTATGGAAACATGAAACTACTGTGTAGTATCTCCATGCCGGTTTACCCTTTGAAGTTGACATGAAAGGGACAATTCCATTGCTTCAAAGACTTTTCTAATGTGATTGTTTACAGACACTTTTTTTAACCTATACATTATGGGAGAGTACTAACTATGAAGGAAGAGATCTGTTCTCACTTCCAGGAACTTTGTATTTCAAAAAGAGACTTTTTTTTTTGTCCACGCGTGATTTTTAATATTTTTAAATATTTTTTTTAAGAAAAGCAAAAGAGAAAAAAAAAAGTTTTTTATGTATTTTTTGACATATACTGGATGCCTTTGTTTTTTTATCGGGTTTGTATTTAAACATGTAATAAACAGCATTTGTCACTGTAACATTTATTCCTTTCCAACTGTCTCTCTATATACCGTTATATTGCCTGGACCTGCAAAGCATTTTGTTAAAGGAGTAGTCCAGTTTATGAAAACGTATCCCCTATCCACAACCTCTCCCCATGAATGTAGCTGTATCGACTACAGCACAAAGTGGTGGCCGACACTTCCCCTCCATGCATCTCTATGGGAGAGACTGAGATAAAGTGTTTGTGTATCTCCAGCTCTCCTATAGAGATACATGGAGGAGGAGTGTCGGCCACTGTGGTCATCACAGCTACATTTATGGGGAGAGCCGGGTCGCTGGGCTGGAGATCGCAGGGGATCCTGATGGTTGGAATTCTTCCCAAAGGCTGTCCGGGCTGGGAGCTGTAGTTTTGCAAGAGTGTTTGGAAAACTGTCTTAGACCTTCTAGAAGGATAATCAGATATTCAGAACTATAGTCGAACTTTGCTGGTTACTAATCCTGAGTTTCAGGAATTTCAATCTGTATGTTATGGCGAGAAAACCTAAAACATATTTTTTTTGCACACTAAACATCACTAGTTCTATAGTGCCATTAATACATGTTATTACCATAACTTTGCCATGTGATAACCAGTCTGACCCAGAGAAAATCAGTGTTTAACCCCTTAAGGACGCAGCTCATTTTCACCTTAAGGACGCAGCCCTTTTTTGCAATTCTGACCACTGTGCATTAATAACTCTGGGATGCTTTTACCGATTAATCTGATTCTGAGATAGTTTTTTCGTGACATATTCTACTTTATGTTAGTGGTAAATTTTCGTTGTTACTTGCATCCTTTCTTGATGAAAAATCCCCAAGTTTCATGAAAATTTAGCATTTTTCTAACTTTGAAGCTCTTTGCTTGTAAGGAAAATTGATATTCCAAATTTTTTTTTATATTGATTCACAAATACGATATGTCTACTTTATGTTGACATCATAAAATGGACATATTTGTACTTTTTGAAAAAATTAGAGGGCTTCAAAATATAGCAGCAATTTTCAAAGTTTTCATGAAAATTGCAAAATCTGAAGGGACAGATGTTATAGAACTACAACTCCCAGCATGCCTGGGCAGTCTAGGCATGCTGAGAGTTTTAGTTTGGCAACATCTGGAGGGCTACAGTTTGGGCACCACTGTAATAGTGGTCTCTAAACTGTGACCCTCCAGATGTTGCAAAACTACAACTCCCAGCATGCCCAGACAGCCTTTGGCATCCCGGTCCGGTCCCCAACCGGCTAGCGGCGGGGACCGGAATTCCCACTGGCGTATCCATACGCCCTACGTCCTTAAGGACTCGGGATGCTGGGCATATGCATACGCCCTACGTCCTGAACAGGTTAATGTGTCAAGTGGTCTGTCCTCAGTCAGCTGACTTACTGTAAACTACAGGGTGACATAATTAGACATGAGCGAATTTACAGTAAATTCGATTCGTCACGAACTTCTCGACTCGGCAGTTGATGACTTATCCTGCATAAATGAGTTCAGCTTTTAGATGTTCCCGTAAGCTGGAAAAGGTGGATACAGTCCTAGGAGACTCTTTCCTAGGACTGTATCCACCTTTTCCAGCCCACCGGAGCACCTGAAAGCTGAACTAATTTATACAGGATAAGTCATCAACTGCCAAGTCGAGAAGTTCGTGACAAATCAAAATTACTGTAAATTCAGATCTCTCTTGGCAGCTCCCAGACCCCTCCCCACCAAAGCTCAATCTGTATACTGCTGCTGCAATATCTATGGGATCAAGATATATAAAAGTTACACACTTCCCCGTTGCGTTTTTGCTCAGTCTTGACATGATTTTCCCCAAAACACTGCAAAAATTGCAATTTTACCACAATTGCGGAAATCACGGTAAAAAGTGTAATTTTTCTGTGGTTGTCTATGTTTCAAAAAATGTGGGGAGAAATGCAGGAATAATTAATGTGAGAACCCAGCCTAAATACTTCTAGATCTTCTAAAAAACACCTCAATTGTCATTATACGTCAAATGACCATTAATTAATTTCATGGCAGTGTTTCTCCAAAAAAACACACTTTGAGTAAGAAAATAATTTAAAACTGCACATAATGTGAACTGATCTTAACCCCAAGCCCTTTTTCACCTTAAGGACCAGAGCATTTTTTGCACATCTGACCACTGTCACTTTAAGCATTAATAACTCTGGGATTCTTTAACTTATGAATTTGATTCCAAGACTGTTTTTTCGTGACCTATTCTACTTTGTTAGTGGTAAACTTTTGTTGATACTTGCATAATTTCTTGGTGAAAAATTCAAAAATGTCATGAATTTTTTTTGAAGCTCTCTGCTTGTAAGGAAAATAGACATACCAAAAAAATTATATGTTGATTCACATATACAATATGTCTAGTTTGTGTTTGCATCATAAAGTTGACATGTTTTTACTTTTTGAAGACATTAGAGGGCTTCAAAATTTTTAAGAGCAATTTTCTAATTTTTCATGAAAATTTCTAAATCGTAATTTTTCAGGTACCAGTTTTTAATTTTGAAGTGAATTTTGAAGGTCTTTATGTTAGAAATACCCCATTATGAAAACTGCACCCCTCAAAGTATTCAAAATGAGATTTAGAAAGTTTAACCCTTTAGGTGTTTCACAGGAATAGCAGCAAAGTGGAGGAGAAAATTCAAAATCTTCATTTTTTACAATGTGTTCTTGTAGACCCATTTTATATATATATAGATACACATTTTTTTTTTTTTTTTTTTTTACAAGGGGTAAAAGGAGAAAAAGCCCACCAAAATTTGTAACCTAATTTCTCTTGAGTAAGGAAATACCCCATATGTGGATGTAAAGTGCTCTGTGGGTGCATTATAGGGCTCAGAAGGGAAGGAGCCACAATGGGATTTTGGAAAGCTAATTTTGCTGAAATGTTTTTTGGGGGCATGTCTCATTTAGAAAGCCCCTATGGTGCCAGAACAGCAAAAAAAAAAAAACACATTGCATACTATTTTGGAAACTACACCCCTCAAGGAAC
Source organism: Hyla sarda (assembly GCF_029499605.1). Lineage (NCBI taxonomy): Eukaryota > Metazoa > Chordata > Amphibia > Anura > Hylidae > Hyla > Hyla sarda. Next base: position 69,119,623 of record NC_079189.1, on the reverse strand, counting down.
ATAACAAGAGTACAGTGAGCCTTAAAACCCCACAGGTGTTTGACAAATTTTCGCTAAAGTTGGATGTGAAAATGAAAAATTGTATTTTTATTTTTCACTAAAATGCTGGTGTTACCCCACGGCTGTCTGGGCATGCTGAGAGTTGAAGTTTCGCAACATTTGGATGACTACAGATTAGAGACCACTGTATAGTGGTCTCCAAACTGTGGCCCTCCAGATGTTGCTAGGCAACAACTCTCCTAGCTTTCATCAGTTGCAGGATCACTGCCACACCCAGAAGGGGAACGCCACCCGCTTTCCGTAACGCCTGTATGACCCGGAATCACCGCAGATTGACGTTCTCAGGACTCTCCCTCCCCCCCCCTCCAAGGCATTGGCACAGGATACCTGCTGAATGATTTCAGCAGGCATCCCGTTCCATTCACCACCCAGTTAGCAGCAGTGAATGGAAACGCAGAGTGCGTACAGGTACGCCCTTGGTCCTGGTGGGGCTAAAGGGATACTTCGGTGAAAACATATATATTATTTTATTTTTTTTTTTCAAATCAACTGGTGCCAGAAAGTTAAACAAATTTGTAAATTACTTCTATTAAAAAATCTTAATCCTTCCAGTACTTATCAGCTGATGTATACTCCAGAGGAAGTTATTTTCTTTTTGAATTTATTTTCAGTCTGACCACTGTGCTCTCTGACACCTGTGTTCATATAAGGAACTGTCCAGAGCTGGAGAGGTTTGCTATGGGGATTTGCTTCTACTTTGTACGGTTCCTGACATGGACAGAGGTGTGAGCATAGAGCACTGTGGTCAGACTGAAAAGACCTTCAGAAACAAATTCAACTTCCTCTGGAGCATACAGCAGCTGATATGTACTGGAAGGATTAAGATTTTTTAATAGAAGTAATGTACAAATCTGACATTAATACATATCGACAATTACCCAAGGACCCGACAGCGATATTTGGGAAACAACTTGAGGATATTTTACCCCGGCATGTGAGATGGGTATAATCACTCAGCAAGTGTTGGAGGGAATGCATATTAAACACCCCAAAATAGCCACACTTTACTTTTTACCTAAGGTGCACTAAAGTCTTGAATGCCCCCCGGGACGCCCTATAGTTTCGGGGGTGGGCAATTTGTATGGACCTACATGTCTTTTTATTGAACACTATTTGAAACCGTATGTTGAAACACTGCCATCACACGTTCGAGATTCTACAGATATATTGGTTGCCATGGAAGGGATGAAATTGGAGAGGGATATGATCCTGGTAACAAGCGATGTTGAATCACTATATACGTTGATTCAAATGAGCATGGATTGACTTCTTGTAGATTTTTTCTTGAGAACAGTAATCTCGACTGTGTAATGGTGGAATTGATTTTGGAATTACTAGAGTTTATCCTGGGGCACAATTATTTTGTGTTCCGGGATCGATTCTATTTACAGATCAAAGGAGTGGCTATGGGGGTGGCATGTGCAAACCTATTTATGGGTTATTGGGAAAGATCAATAGCATATGAGGGGGATGATGGTATAGATGGACAAGTCATCATGTGGAGAAGATTCATGGATGACATCCTGTTTGTATGGCAAGGCACCGATGAATCTCTCCAAAAATTTCTCCAATCATTACAAAATAATGATATGAACATCAGATTAACCAGTAAATTTAGCCAGAGGTCGATTGATTTTCTGGATTTAAAAATAATGGTAAATAATAAATGAGAGGTCAATACTGATACCCATAGAAAAGATACCTCAGTTAATGCATATTTAAAAGCAGAGTCATCACATCCCCCACACGTGATCAGAGCCATCCCAAAAGGTCAATTTATTAGGGCCAGAAGGACTTGCTCTAATCAGGAGATCTTTGAGAAACAGGTCCAGGAAATTGAGAGGAGATTCCAGAGAAGGGGTTATGATTATGAATTAATACAGAAGAGTAAATGAGGTAAGTGGAATGAGTAGACAATCCCTATTGATAAAAAAGGAGAAACATAATAAAGAGGAATCTGTGAGATTTATATCAAGGTACAATAAACAATGGGGTAAAATAAAAAATGGGTTTGAAATGTACTGGCCACTGTTATTGACCTACAAAAAATTGGGAGGAATTCTACCTGATCACCCCTCTGACCCCAGGCGATCTCCTAATCTACGGGATTTATTAGTAACCAGTCATTAGATCCCTCCGAAAAACCCAGGATTTCTAAATACTAGGGGTTCGAGATGGGGAAATGTTGTGGAGGATGTGGGGCTTGTAAGTTCATGGAAAGAACTAACGAGTTTGAAAGTATGAATGGACAGAAATTTAAGATAGTCCATTTTGTGAATTTTAAGATCTCTAATGTGAGATATTATGCCTATTGCCCGTGCCGTAAGGCTTATATTGGAATGACTACTAGGGAATTAAGGGTTAGGATAATGGAACACATTAGAGATATAAAAAACAGTACTAAACATGACATGAAGTGGAAACCATTAGTGAGACATTTTCAAGAATGCCACATGAATAACTGGAGGTTACTAAAATTCAAAGGGATTGATAGAGTAAACTGCGGAAATAGGGGAGGAGATATGACAAGGTTGCTGCAACAAAAAGAAACAAAATGGATTATGAGGTTGAACACCATGTCCCCGCAGGGACTTAATGAAAGCCTGAGTTTAAGTTCATTTTTATGATGGGTGTATATTTTATAATTGGTTTTAACAGAAGATTTATTATTTCTTAGATAACATCCCAAATATACTTGCCTTGAAATTGTTTCCCCGTTGATGATCATGACACAAATTTACGGAGTTTTTTAGTCTAAAAAGGAAAGAAGATTATGATATATTAAGAAAGAAGAAAAACTCAGTGATATAACGGATGTTCAGCAATTGTTCATGTTATTGAATGTTAGTTGTTGATTAATGGAGATGATCCCCACCTGAATGGTCCTATTTATTGGTGTGATGGAGTGTGGTGATGTGTGTGTGTGTGTGTGTGTGTGTGTGTGTGTGAGAGTCTGTTGTTTTGGGGTAGTGGGTGGGGTGTAAGTGTTATCAAGGCTTTTTGTGGGGGGGAGGGGGGTGGTGGTTCACCTAGGGTAAATATATTCACTATTATAGTGGCCTTTTTTGACTACTTTATATTTAATTATCACTTTTTTAGAACAAGGTTGTTCCCTAATGGTCACATAGAATTAGTGACACGATGAAATTTATTAATATTACACTAATGATCCAATGATATATATGGTATAGGATGGGCACACAGTTGGGTATTGGTTCATTCACGGTAGGGTACTTTTGGGTGTTACCCATTAAATGGGTCCAACAGATAAGGTAGGGACAGGGTCCTTGTCTCTCTATATATGATCTATATTAACAGTGGTGAGAGAATTATTTATCAGTATAATTTTAGATTTTCCTAGTTTTTATGACGAAAAATAGGGATTTTATTAAAGACAGGAGGCGAGCATTTTGCATAATCTTTCTTTTACTGCTCATAATGTAAGCAAATAGCAGCAGAATATTATCAATAAAGATGTTGAGAAATTTTTTTTACATATGCAAATGAAGGTAACAGGTAACCAATCAAACTCAGGTACAGGTGATATAAGGTAGCTTCACCTAAAACACACCCTCTTTCTTGGTGCGAAAAACAACTAACATAGTAATAACCAGAAATATGATGACCTAAGAAGTCTATATAAAGAAAAAGATAATTATGGAAGTTTTCCTTCTGTAGGTAAGTTGAACAAAAATCTTGAAGTAGGATCTGGGAACCATCTTGACCACGAGGCGTAGAAGATGAAGGTGAAGAGTCTCTTTGATGTATTAGACTGAAATAGAAGAAAAAATTAATAGTATGGGTGGGATAGGGAGGGAAAATGCTCGCCTCCTGTCTTTAATAAAATCCCTATTTTCCGTCATAAAAACTAGGAAAATCTAAAATTTTATCACAAGACAGGAGGCTCACATTTTGCAAGTTCAAAGCTAAAATCATAATACTACTTACAAACGTACTTATAAAATTGTCATAGAAACATGAGGTTAGGGTCTAAAATAATAATTCTTGAAAGTAGACTCTGACGACCAATTTGCCGCTTTCATGGTGTCAGATAAAGAGCCACCTGCTTGACAAACTTTTGTAGACATAGCGCCTCTTGTTGAGTGAGCCCCAAACAGAGAGATATCTATACCTACCAAAGACATGGTTTGTCTGACCCACCTGGCTAGAGTGGGGGAAGAAACTGGGAGGAACGGTTTGCGAAAGGATATTAACAATTGATGTAAAGAGGAACTCCTAATATCCTTTGTACGTTGTTCATAAGTTTTTAAACAACGAACAACACACAATTTTTGTTGTTGAGGAAAAGCTGGGTAAAATACTGTAGAAATATTGGTTTTTGTGCGTCTACAGATAGAAAATTGGACACCATTGGGAAGATATTGTCTTCTGGAAGAGTCCAATGCTTTCACGTCAGCTACTCGCTTAAAAGATATAAGACATAGGAGAATCGTTAACTTAAAAGATAGGAGTTTCAAAGGTAGGTCATCATTGTCTACCCAGGATGTTAAAAGGTCAAGAACTTTATTGACATCCCAAGTAGAACTATATTTGGGGACTGGAGGACACCTAAACCTTATACCTTTCATCAATTTGCAAATTAAAGGGTGCTTACCTACTGGTATAGAAAGTATAGGAAAATGGTAAAACGAAATGGCAGAACGATAGACATTAATCGTTCTGTAAGCCTTACCAGAAGCAAAAGAACTGGACAAAAAATTTAGGATATGCATGAACGGGATCCAGAGACCGTTGATCGCACCAATCAGACCAAAGTTTCCAGGCTGAGGGGTAAGCCGATCTAGTACCTGGGGCCCAAGCATCAGAGAGGATCTCTCTAGTTGCTTGTGAAAGTCCTTGATCTGAGTCGGGATGCCCGATACACGCCATGCCACCAGAGTAAGTTGATTGGATGTGATTAGAGGATGAGGAAAACCTGCTGGATTCATTAAGATGGAAGGAAGAGATGGGAGAATGTGAGGTAAGTCTATACTCATCTCGAGAACCTGAGGGACCCAGGATTGGGTCTTCCACCGAGGGGTTATCAAGGTTACTTGCGATCTCTGATTCTTGATGAGTTGTAACACTCTCGGGATAAGAGAAAAGGGAGGAAAAGCATAAAGGTTTTCTGGAGGCCAAAATTGGACTAGGGCTTCTATGCCTTCTGCTTCCGGATCCGGACGCCAACTGAAGAAACGGTTCTATTGGCGATTCAAGCGGGAAGCAAAGACATCCAGACAAAAAGGACCCCAGAGAGAATTGATGCACTGAAATGTATTGGGATCTAGTCTCCAGTCGCTGTGATCCACCAAAAAACGAGAATACCAATCTGCGATAGTTGGATAACCCTGGTAGGTATTCTGCTCTCAGGGTGATGTTCTTGTTGAGACAAAAATGCCAAAACTCTTTTGCTATATTGGCAAGCATCTCCGATTTGGTACCCCCTAGACGATTTACATATTGCACTGCCGAGATGTTGTCCATCCTGAGAAGGATGCAACAGTGCGATCTGTCTTTTGTGAAACTCCTGAGGGCAAAGAATCCCGCCAAGAGTTCCAGGCAATTTATGTGTAACCGAGATTCCTCTTCGGACCATTTGCCTCCAATGGAGATGGGACCACAACGAGCGCCCCAGCCTGATCGACTGGCGTCGGATTCTATGATGATGTCTGGAGACACGTTGAAGATAGTCTTCCCGTTCCAGGATTGAATATGGTGTAACCACCAGAGAAGTTCTTCTCTGGTCTCTACCGTCAAAGAGATCTCGTCCGAATACCCCAGACCTTCTCTGAGATGTTGGGCTTTGAGGCATTGTAGTGCTCTGTAGTGCAGAGGAGCTGGAAAAACAGCTTGGATAGAAGCTGAAAGAAGACCCACTATCCGGGCAATAGTACGTAGAGACACTATGTTTTTGTTCAAAACAGAACATATCTCTTTCCTGATAGTCTGCAATTTGCTGGATGGGAGACTCAAGGTCGCGGATACAGTGTTGACTAGAAAACCCAGAAACTCCACTTCCTGAGAAGGGGTTAAAATGGATTTCTCCATGTTTAAAAGGAAACCTAGATTGGAGAGCAGAGACATTGTCCAATGAGTATGAAGATGTATTTGTGAGATTGTCTGAGCCATAATCAAGATGTCGTCTAGGTATATGATTAGACGAACACCTCGAGCTCTTAGAACAGCTACCACTGGCTTCATGAGTTTTGTGAAACACCAGGGTGCTGAAGAAAGACCGAAGGGCAGACTGGAGAACTGCCATTTCTGACCTTCCCAGATGAATTGGAGGTAAGGTTGAGATTGCTGATGCATCGGCACCGATAGGTAGGCGTCTTTCAGATCTATTTTGGTTAACCAATCTCCTTGTATTAATAGATCTCTCAATAAATGTATGCCCTCCATTTTGAAGTGCTGATAACGCACAAAATTGTTGAGGACTCTTAGATTTATTCCAGGTCTGAAACCTCCATCCTTCTTTTTTTTTACCAGGAACAGATTGCTCACGAAACCTGGTGTGTAAAGAGGTACCTGGAATATTGCGCCTTTGGAACATAGTTCCTGAATTTCTAATTTGACAAGATTCTGATCTGTCATTGAAAACTTGATAGGATGAGGAGGATGAGTTTGAATGGGAGATACTACAAACTCTATCTCGTAACCCAAGACTGTATTCAGAACCCATGCATCTGTTGTTATCATATTCCAAACATGGATAAAATGGGCTATCCTTCCTCCTAATGGAAACTGTGGGGAAAAATTCTGTAAAACGCTTACCTGAAGTGGGTCTTGTCCTTGGATATCCTCGATGACCTCTGACACGCCACGGTCTTCCTCTTGTGGGAAAGAAGGGTGAAGGCTGGTAGGAAGGAGCTGGATTCTGGAATCTATCTGGACGGGGATGGTCTGGGACTGCTGTTTTCCCTCATAGGACTGGCGGCCGGGGAACCGTCCCTTTCGTTTCCCGGCCCTAGCAAAAACCTTAGGTTGGAATACCTTGCGGAGTGATGACTGAGCTTTGTCAAGGGATGAAAATAGTCCCACATATTTATTAATTTCTTTTATGAATGGGGTCCCAAACAAACAGCCATCTGTGGGTGGATCAGAGTCCGCCGAAGCTAGGTGGATTAGTTGAGAGTCTAGCTTCATCAGCACTGACCTTTTTCTCTCAGTGCAAATGGTGGCATTTATATTGCCAAATAAGCATATGGCCCTCTGGGCCCATCCTTTAAGAGAATCAATATTTATTGGAGCTCCAGAAGAAGATTCTTCTGCTAAGTCGAGGATTTTTGTAAGGGGGCCCAGCAAATCAAGAAATCTATCTTGTATTATTTAGAAAGATCTATCAACCCCTTTTTGGGGATTTTTCCCTGATTTATTAAAATATTTGACTAATATAGAGTCTAACTCAGGGGTATCTGCCATTTTTTGTGTAATAGTTGGACGAGGACACTCTGAGCGAAGCTTATTCCTAGTCTCTCTGTCCATGGGTTTCTTAATCCAAAATTTTATGAATTTCTCATTCAGGGGATGGGGAACCCATTCACCCGATCTAGGGTGTTTTATTAAGATCGGATTGAAAAAGGGCATCCCGGCACTGTCTAGCATAACAGATTCCGGATCATTGGAATCCACTGCCACCTTATCATCTTCTGGGACATCTTCGTATTCCGAATCATTATCATTTTCGGATTTATTAATCTCATAATCATCCTCAGAGGATGAGTGGTCTGGGGAGGAGACAAAAGAATCCGGTTTGTTTCTAGAGGTTGACTTAGAAACTATATCAACCCATCTATTCTCTATCTCCTCACGGGCAGAGGGTATGGGGTGCTGTGTAGCATCAGAAATATCCATAACCTGGTCCTTAGTTTTCCTAGATTTCTTTTGGGCTTTGGACGGACCGGTAATAGTTAATTGCCTTTTTTGGGAGGCCTTCCCATGATGTCTCCAGCCCTCAGCCAATCTGGATGTAGACTCATCGGCAGACCAGAAATAGTCCGAAGGGGTATGAGGACCCGCTTTAGGAGAATGTGAAGGTCCTGGTCGGGACATTGCCATGGCCAGAGATTTGGCAACCGCGTCAGGGAGACATGCCATGGCCGATTGGACAGACTTTTCCACCGACCGGTCAATCATTGCCTGCATGGCGCTATCCTTAGAATGGTCTGAACCTTGGTTTAAGGTAGACATGTTAGCCTCCTCATTAGCCATTGTATTGTGTCTGGCAGAGGGGTAAGAGTAATAGAATGAATATATATATATTAGTTTGAATATATATATATATATATGTATATATATATATGAGTATAAGTATATAAATATATATATATATAAATATATATATATATATATATATATATATATATATATATACCTAAAGTCTCTTAATAGTATTAAAACAGTGTCCTAATAAGAACAGGCTGTAGAATAATCAGAGAAAGCTATACTGAATATTAATGAGGGAGCGAACCACTGAGGTGTTAACACCCCGGGAGCTGTGAGGAGAATGAGCTCCCGCCCTAGAACAACTGATAACCAGTTGCCGGCGGGTCTCGCGATATTACGCGCGCGCTCACAGAGGAGGACGGCGGTGCAAGAATTACAACTAAGATGGCGGCGCCCGTCTAAAGAGGGGAGCGTCGCTAAATATCCTCTCGCTCCACCACCGGAGACCGGCGCGAGGCTGAGTGAGTGGTGGACAACCGGTATGTGCAACGTCTGAACCGGTAAGAGGAGAAATTGAGAAGAGGGGAATGGAGGTTGGAATTAAACCGAACAGATGTTAAATTATAGATAAGAAGTGAGGCTGGGTCTCGAACCCACAAGATCTAACAGTCTATCAGTTGGAAGGAGTTATATATAAGAGAAGAATATATATGTATATATATCTATATTGCAGAAAATTATGACATATAACAATAGTACTTATCTCAAAGGATGAGCAGCAAGAAAGAGGGTGTGTTTTAGGTGAAGCTACCTTATATCCCCTGTACCTGAGTTTGATTGGTTACCTGTTACCTTCATTTGCATATGTACAATTTTTTTCTCAACATCTTTATTGATAATATTCTGCTGCTATTTGTTTACATTATGAGCAGTAAAAGAAAGATTATGCAAAATGTGAGCCTCCTGTCTTGTGATAAAATTAGCAATATAGTCTCTAGTGGGAGAACATATAGGGATAAGTGAAATTTTTTATTATAATTATCACTATATAGATATATAATTTATATATCTTTTTTGTATATTACATGAGGGATGGTAAATTTGGTAATTTTGATATTGGTGTATGATTTCATTTATGTATGGTGAATACACGGTGGTGGAATTCTATATGTTCTCACCACTTAGACGTTTGTGATGATGAGTTACTCTCACTACCTTGTATTTATATGGAGATACCCCACTGAATATTTAAAATTATATTTAAAATTGTATTGATATGGGGTTTTTAGGGTGATGGACGGGAATATGAATATGAATAATAAATAATATGAAGGATAATAACTATGCTGAACAATGTTTTTTACATGCTAGGATGTATAGAATTTTTAATGTAATTTAATGTATTGAATTTTTACAAATATTGTAACATTGTTTGCTCCAACATGTATAATTTTAGATCAGAGGCCATCTGGGGTACAATTAAAATAGATTTGTATTATAATCTTATATGCATGTACTAACCTTAGGGGATATCCTATCCCGGTGCGCGCAAGCCGATAGTCTGGGCGGAAGCCCGTTCCCTGAGTGTCTAGTAAGAGCGGAAGTCGCAGTGTTTACACTGCGACGGAAACCCTGTGATGCCGCGGGATCGGGTTTCCGGTTCCGGACATCGGAGTGTACGCCGATAGGAGGGAATAGGATATAAATAGCAAGGTGAGCAGAGTGAATCTACCTCCTGATGAAGTGGTTTTGCCCACGAAACGTTGTCTGCCAAGGGTACACGGGGTCCCCAGATGGCCGCTGGTAATATGCCTGGAGCAGGTAATGCAGTATGTTAAATGTATTATTATGTGATGATGCACTCTATTTGTTTGTAGCATTACCGCTAACTGTGTAAATTGGAGGTGCTTATATAATTATATTCCGCATATTACCTACTATTAAGGATTATATTGCGGTCAAGGATCCTGATGTCAATTTTGGGGTGTATGTTTTTAGGGGTCAAAGGTGTCTGTCCTTTTTGAGTTTTTTGGATATTTGTGTTTATTGGTTTATAATAAAGTTTTTTGATATTTGATGACACTATTTGTATACCTTTTTTTGATAGCAAGTGTAGGTTTCATAATTGTGGCAGTAGTTGCTATCTATAGTGATTGAGCATACCAAGTTTTTCCTAAGGAGAGTGTAGGTGTTATGTAATGTACAAATCTGTTTATCTTTCTGGCACCAGGTGATTTTAAAAAAATTACCGTATTTATCGGGGTATACCACGCACCGGCCTATAACACGCACCCTCATTTTACCAAGGATATTTGGGTAAAAAAAGTTTTTTACCCAAATATCCATGGTAAAATGAGGGTGCGTGTGTGCGCGTGTATATCCCGATACATCTCCAGGAAAGGCAGGGGGAGAGAGGCCGTCGCTGCCCGCTTCTCTCCCCCTGCCTTTCCTGGGGTCTAGAGCCCTGCTGCCGGCCCTTCTCTCCCCCTGGCTATCGGCGCCGCTGCCCGTTCTGTCCCCCTGACTATCGGTACCGGACGCCGATAGCCAGGGGGAGAGAAGCGGCGCCGACAGCCAGGGGGAGAGAAGGGGCAGCGGCACCCATTGCCGGCGCCGCTGCCCCGTTGCCTCCCCCCATCCCCGGTGGCATAATTACCTGAGTCGGGTCCGCGCTGATGCAGGCCTCCGGCGTGCGTCCCCTGCGTCGTTGCAATGCACGGCGCGGCACACTGACGTCATGTGCCGCGCCGTGCAGTGCATAGCAACGACGAAGGGGACGCACGCCGGAGGCCTGCAGCAGCGCGGACCCGACTCAGGTAATTATGCCACCGGGGATGGGGGGGAGGCAACGGGGCAGCGGCGCCGGCAATGGGTGCCGCTGCCCCTTCTCTCCCCCTGGCTATCGGCGCCAGTACCGATAGTCAGGGGGACAGAACGGGCAGCGGCGCTAATAGCCAGGGGGTGAGAAGGGCCGGCAGCAGGGCTCTAGACCCCAGGGAAGGCAGGGGGAGAGAAGCGGGCAGCGACGGCCTCTCTCCCCCTGCCTTTCCTGGGGCGGTATCGGCGTATAACATGCACATAGACTTTAGGCTAAAATTTTTAGCCTAAAAAGTGCGTGTTATACGCCGATAAATACGGTAATTGCTTTCACTGGAGTACTCCTTCAAAGGAGTGCTCTGGGGAAGTTAAGACAAATAAAAATGCCCAAAAGCCACCACAATACCTGTTCTTGTCCCCTGTAGTTAACCATGTGATTTTGCCAGCTCGAGGTTCCCCCCTTATCTTTCACCAAAGATAAAGCTCAGAGCAGCTTTACCTTGTTTAAACCCCGGCGAGCCCACTGCTATATATATTCACAGTACTGCAGTGTAATCTCTCGCTTCTTTTAGTTTTCATTATAATCACGTGCAGTGCTTAGTGTAACCCACTTCATTACTATACTGCTGTAGTATGTTAGTACTGTGTGTATCATCCCCCAGCACAGTGCCAGCTTTTTCAGTGTTATTTTTATTTTTACGCCTTTTTATCTTGTGGTAAAACTGATCTGATGTTATCTTTTTTTCTGTGGGTCTGTATGATTACTAAATAAAAAAAAATGTAACTTTTTTCAAATACCCCTCCAAGATGACATCACAGGAGGTAGCTTACCACATCCTAATAAGGACAGGAAAAGACAGGTTAAAAAGGCCCCATAACACCCCTGTTTTTCCTGTCCCTATTAGGACATGGCAGGAAAGGTTGTACTCTTGATTGATTGCCTAAGACTACCCGAATTTGGATGATCCCTCCAGCAGAGGGTTGATCAGGGCTCTTTTTTCCTTTGTTCTGCATTGCTGCTCCTAACTACAATAGGGACCTGGTTCATTCCCTGGCACCATCGTGATAATGCTGGAAAGGCTCGCTGTTAGCTCTGGTCCTCCTTATGGAGCTTCCAGCGGCTTCCCCCACACATGTAGAGGAGGATGAAGAGCAGTTGGGGGGCCTTTTGGGGCTTCCAAGGTGGCTGCCTGGAGGAGGTCATGCCTGGCTTCCTGGGCAATCTCTGTGTCCTAACGGGTTGCTGCCTGAAGCACTGGTCTGGCCTACTTACGGTATGCATGCGGCCTCTAGGCTTTCAATTAGCTTCTAATGTATATAATAGACCTCTATGCCTATCCTTTATCCTCCTACTCGCCACCTATTGGTTCCTCCCTTTTGTTGGAGGACAATTTAAGTCCATTATAGTTCCTGGTTTCTCAAATGGCAATACTGTGGAGTCTTTCCATCTCATTGATGAAGGAAGTTGTGTGATCCTGGTGTCTTCCTTTAAAGGGGTACTCCAGTGGAATACTTTTTTTATTTTTTTATATCAACTGGTGCCAGAAAGTTAAACCGATTTGTAAATTACTTCTATTAAAAAAATCTTAATCCTTCCAGTACTTATTAGCTGCTGAATGCTAGAGAGGAAATGGTTTTCTTTTTGGAACACAGTGCTCACTGCTGACATCATGACCGCAGTGCTCTCTGCTGACATCTCTGTCCATTTTAGGAACTGTCCAGAACATCATGTTTGCTATGGGCATTTTCTCCTACTCTGGACAGTTCTTAAAATGGACAGAGATCTCAGCAGAGAGCTCTGTGTTCCAAAAAGAAAACAATTTCCCCTGTAGGATTCAGCAGCTAATAAGTACTGGAAGGATTAAGATTTTTTAATAGAAGCAAGTTACAAATCTAATAAAATAAGTGTGCAGCTCACAACCTAATATCCGAGGTTTAATGTGGCTAATAATCCCCACTGATCAAAAAATGATAAATAATTACTAATTAATGGTTAGCCAGCAAATATATTATTAACGTATGCTTATAGTCCGGCATAAACCGATAATGCGGCACTAAAAAGGTTGGTTGATAAAGTCAGTCTTGATAGTATTTTTTAGACTGTACTGTCCATAACTAATAAGGTTAGATAGTTCTCACCGTGGCAACAGCTGGTCCCGTATTGTGACGGGCCGAAAGTAGTTGGTTTTCACCGGGGTAACTGGTCCCGTGCTGCGACGGGCTGAAGGAGTTAGATCCTGCAATAGCTGTTAGGTTACCGGCAGTGAAGAGACAGGATTATCTTTGCGAGCCTGTTGTAACGGAGGACTCCGGCAGGAGACTCCTGTGTGAGCGGTGTTGCGATGTTGGTATTCACCGGTTAGGGTGTCAGACCCTAACACGCTTGCTTGCGGCTAGATGCTTGTGATGGAAATAGAGTTCTTTGCTGTGCACTCAGTGGGTGAAACTCTTTGTTTGATGCAACAGGTGCGGATGAGCGGTTAGATTCCGTGAAGGTATGCTGGCTTCAATACGGGTGAATATCGCTCTGTACAGACTTGAATGATAACCTATACGCGTTTCAGGTTACTAGAACCGACCCCTTCATCAGTAGGCAATTTTAGATAATTTACAAATCTGTTTTACTTTCTGGCACTAGTTGATTTAAAAAAAAAAAAAAATTCCACGGGAGTATCCCTTTAACCACTTAAGGACCTAGGGCGTATGGATACGCCTTGACGTCCTGGTACTTAAGGACCCAGGGCGTATCCATACGCCCGTGGGAATTTCGGTCCCCGCCGCGCGCCGGGCGGGGACCGGGCCGGGGTGACTGCTGATATCTATCAGCAGGCACCCCGTGCAAATGCCCAGGGGGGTCATCAGACCCCCCCACGTCGGCGATCGGCGCAAATCGCAAGTGAATTCACACTTGCGATTTGCGCCGATTCCGGGTCATACGCGTCTATTGTGACCCGGTGACCCGGAATAGAAGGGGGATCGCGGTTGTCCAAGACACCCACGATCCCCCTGTAGGCATAGGAGTGAGGTGGCAGGGTTGCCACCCCTCCTATCCCTGCTATTGGTCTGCTATTGATCGTCAGAGGCGACGACCAATAGCAGACCGGGGGCGGGGGGGTTAACTTTCGTTTTCCCCGTCCTGCCCTCCCACAATAGGCGGGGCAGAACGGGGAACCGAAGGGGACCGGGCGCCGACGTCCACTTACCCATCCGGAGGCTGCGGCGACGTTGATCGGCGGGCGGCGTCACGTGCGTCTGAAGAGGACGGCTGCCGGGATCCTACGGAAGCCGGTAAGTAGATCTGGAGGGCTACAGTCTGAGACCGTGGTCTCTAACTGTAGCCCTCCAGATGTTGCAAAACTACAACTCCCAGCATGCCCAGACAGCTGTTTGGGCATGCTGGAATATGTAGTTTTGCAACAGCTGGAGGGCTGCAGTTTGAGACCACTATACAGTGGTCTCTAAACTATATCCCTCCAGATGTTGCAAAACTACAACTCCTAGCATGCCCACATAGCTGTTTGTTGTCTGGACATGCTGGGAGTTGTAGTTTTGCAACATCTGGAGGTCCACAGTTTGGAGATCACTGTGCAGTGGTCTAAAAACTGTAGCTCTCCAGATGTTGCAAAACTGCAATTCCCAGCATGCCCAGAAAGCAAACAGCTGTCTCGGCATGCTGGGAGTTGTAGTTGGGTACCTCCAGCTATTGCATAACTACATCTCCCAGCATGCCCTTCGGTGATTAGTACATGCTGGGAGTTGTAGTTTTGCAACAGCTGGAGGCACACTGGTTGGAAAATATTGAGTTAGGTAACAGAACCTAACTGAAGGTTTTCCAACCAGTGTGCCTCCAGCTGTTGCAAAACTACAACTCCCAGCATGCACGGTCTGTCAGTACATGCTGGGAGTTGTAGTTTTGAAACAGCTGGAGGTTTGCCCCCCCCCCCCCCCCCCCCCCCCATGTGAACGTACAGGGTACATTCACATAGGCGGGTTTACAGTAAATTTCCTGCTTCAAGTTTGGGCTGCGTCAAATTTTTTGCCGCAGTGCAAACTCCTAGCGGGAAATTCACCGTAACCCGCCAGTGTGAATGTACCCTAAAAACACTACACTACACTACCACCTAATAAAGAGTAAAACCCTACATATACACCCCCTTACACTGTCCCCCCCCCCCCAATAAACAATTTAAAACGTCTTGTACGGCAGGGTTTCCAAAACGGAGCCTCCAGCTGTTGCAAAACAACAACTCCCAGCATTTCTGGACAGCCACTGACTGTCCAGGCATGCTGGGAGTTTAGCAACAGCTGGAGGCACCCCGTTTGGGAATCACTGGCGTAGAATACCCCTATGCAATCCCTAATTTAGTCCTCAAATGCGCATGGTGCTCTCTTACTTCGGAGCCCTGTCGTATTTCAAGGAAACAGTTTAGGGCCACATATGGGGTATCTCCGTACTCGGGAGAAATTACACTACAAATTTTGGGGGGCTTTTTTTCCTTTTACCGCTTGTGAAAAGGAAAAGTTGGGGGCTACACCAGCCTGTTAGTGTAAAAAAATAAAAAAAATTTACACTAACATGCTGGTGTTGCCCCATACTTTTTATTTCCACAAGTGGTAAAAGGAAAAAAAGACCCCCAAAATTTGTAACGCAATTTCTCCTGAGTACAGAAATACCCCAGATGTGGGCGTAAAATGCTCTGCGGGCACACAACAAGGCTCAGGAGTGAGAGTGCACCATGTACATTTGAGGCCTAAATTGGTGATTTGCACAGGGGTGGCTGATTTTACAGCGGTTCTGACAAACGCAAAAAAAAAATAATACCCACATGTGACCCCATTTTGGAAACTACACCCCTCACCGAACGTGACAAGGGGTATAGTGAGCCTGAACACCCCACAGGTGTTTGACGAATTTTCATTAAAGTTGGATGGAAAAATGAAAAAAATTATATTTTTTCACTAAAATGCTGGTGTTACCCTAAATTTTTCATTTTCACATCGGGAAATAGGAAAAAAGCCCCCCCAAATTTGTAAACCCATCTCTTCTGAGTAAGAACATACCCCATATGTGAATTTAAAAAGCTCTGCGGGCGAACTAAAATGCTCAGAAGAGAAGGAGCGCCATTGGGATTTTGTAGAGAAAATTTGTCCGGCATTGAAGGCCACATGTGTTTACAAAGCCCCCATAGTGCCAGAACAATGGACCCCCGACACATGTGACCCCATTTTGGAAACTACACCCCTCACGTAATGTAATAAGGGGTACATTGAGAATTTACGCCCCACAGATGTCTGACAGATTTTTGGAACAGTGGTCCGTAAAAATGAAAAATAAACTTTTTCATTTGCACAGCCCACTGTTCCAAAGTCCTGTGGGGTGTAAATACTCACTGCACCCATTATTAAATTCTGTGAGGGGTGTAGTTTCCAAAATGGGGTCACATGTGGGGGGTTCCACTGTTCTGGCACCACGGGGGGCTTTGTAAACGCACATGGCCCCTGACTACCATTCCAAACTAATTCTCTTTCCAAAAGCTCAATGGCGCTCCTCCTCTTCTGAGCATTGTAGTTCGCCAGCAGAGCATTTTACGTCCTAACATGGGGTATTTCCATACTCAGAAGAAATGGGGTTACACATTTTGGGGGTCATTTTCTCCTATTACCCCTTGTAAAAATGTAAAATTTTGGGGAAAAACTGCATTTTAGTAAAAAAAAAATAATTTTTCATTTACACATCCAAATTTAACGAAAAGTCGTCAAACACCTGTGGGGTGTTAAGGCTCAGCGGACCCCTTGTTACGTTCCTTGAGGGGTGTAGTTTCCAAAATAGTATGCCATGTGGGTATTTTTTGCTGTTCTGGCACCACAGGGGCTTCCTAAATGCGACATGCCCCCAAAAAAACATTTCAGCAAAAGTTGCTTTCAAAAAGCCAAATGTGACTCCTTCTCTTCTGAGCATTGTAGTTTGCCCGCAAAGCATTTTACATCCTAACATGGGGTATTTCCATACTCAGAAGAGATGGGGTTACAAATTTGGGGGGGCATTTTCTCCCATTACCCTTTGTAAAAATGGTAAATTTGGGGGAAAAACTGAACTTTAATGAACATTTTTTTTTCTTCATTTACACATCCGACTTTAACGAAAAGTCGTCAAACACCTGTGGGGTGTTAAGGCTCACTGGACCCCTTGTTACGTGCCTTGAGGGGTCTAGTTTCCAAAATGGTATGCCATGTTGGGGTTTTCTGCTGTTCTGGCACCATAGGGGCTTCCTAAATGTGACATGCCCCCCAAAAACCATTTCAGCAAAATTCCCTCTCCAAAATCCTATTGTCGCTCCTTCCCTTCTGAGCCCTCTACTGCGCCCGCCGAACACTTGACATACACATATGAGGTATTTCCTTACTCGAGAGAAATTGGGTTACAAATTTTGGGGGGATTTTTCATCTATTACCCCTTGTAAAAATTCAAAAACTGGGTCTACAAGAACATGCGAGTGTAAAAAATGAAGATTTTGAATTTTCTCCTTCTCTTTGCTGCTATTCCTGTGAAACACCTAAAGGGTTAACACACTTACTGAATGTCATTTTGAATACTTTGAGGGGCGCAGTTTTTATAATGGGGTCATTTGTGGGGCATTTCTAATATGAAGGCCCTTCAAATCCACTTCAAAACTGAACTGGTCCCTGAAAAATTCTGATTTTGAAAATTTTGTGAAAAATTGGAAAATTGCTGCTGAACTTTGAAGCCCTCTGATGTCTTCCAAAAGTAAAAACATGTCAATTTTATGATGCAAACATAAAGTAGACATATTGTATATGTGAATCAATGTATAATTTATTTGGAATATCCATTTTCCTTACAAGCAGTGAGCTTCAAAGTAAAAATAATGCAAAATTTACAATTTTTTCATCAAATTTTGGAATTTTTCACCAAGAAATGATGCAAGTATCGACAAAATTTTATCACTAACATAAAGTAGAATATGTCACGAAAAAACTATCTCGGAATCAGAATGAAAGGTAAAAGCATTCCAGAGTTATTAATGCTTAAAGTGACAGTGGTCAGATGTTCAAAAAATGGCCGGGTCCTTAAGGTATATTTGGGCTGGGTCCTTAAGGGGTTAAAGAGGAACTCTGCTAAACTCTGCTGGAAAACTTTTTTTTTTCCCCTTTAAATCAACTGATGCCAGGTAGTTAAACAGATTTGTAAATTACTTCTATTTAAAAAAAAATCTTAATCCTTCCAGCACTTATCAGCTGCTATATGCTACACAGAAAGTTTTTTTCTTTTTGAATTTCCTTTCTATCTGACCACAGTGCTCTCTGCTGACAGCTCTGTCCGTTTTAGGAGCTGTCCAGAGCAGAATGAGGATGAGGATTTGCTCCTACTCTGGATTGTTCCTAAATTGGACAGAGGTGTCAGCAGAGAGCACTGTGGTCAGACAGAAAGGAAATCCAAAAAGAAAAAGAACTTCCTCTGTAATATACAGCAGCTGATAAGTACTGGAAGGATTAGAATTTTTAAATGGAAGTAATTTACAAATCTGTTTAACTTTTTAGCACCAGTTGATTTAAATGTTTTCCAGTGGAGTACCCCTTTAAGTATCCAATCTGGGGTCTTTCTTTTTATGCAGTGCTATTAATTGTAAAACTGATATGTGATCTGTGATATGTGAAACTTTTTCAGCAAATTGAAAAACTGTTCTATTCTTATTTTTTTTTAATTTTTTTTTTAAGGGGCTGTATAAAGGCTCATGTTTTCAGCCATGATCTGTAGTTTTTGTCAGTACCATTTTTGTTTTGACAGAACTTTTGATCACTTTCTGTTAATTTTTTTTCTGTCATGATTGTGGCCAAAAATCAGCAATTCTGGTGTTTTGGTATTTTTTATTACATTCACACTGTTCTCCATGCAGGATGATATTAATATTTTTTTTTTTTTCTGATTGCTTTGTAGTGGTACTGTTAGGAAACCCCGACAGGCGCTGCACCTGTTAAATATCTCTGGATGCTTCAGTCACTATTGACCCCAGAATTTTACAAGTTAAAGGGGTACTTCAGTGGAAAACTTCTTTTTTTAACCCCTTAAGGACGCAGGGTTTTTCAGTTTTTTGCAATTTCGTTTTTTCCTCCTTACCTTTTAAAAATCATAACTCTTTCAATTTTCCACCTAAAAATCCATATTATGGCTTATTTTTTGCGTCACCAATTCTACTTTGCAGTGACATTAGTCATTTTATCCAAAAATCCAAGGTGAAATAGAAAAAAAAAATTGTGCGACAAAATCGAAGAAAAAATGCCATTTTGTAACTTTTGGGGCTTCTGTTTCTACGCAGTGCATATTTCGGTAAAAATGACACCTTATGATTATTCTGTAGGTCCATACGGTTAAAATGATACCCTACTTATATAGGTTTCATTTTGTCGTACTTCTGGAAAAAATCATAACTACATGCAGGAAAATTTATACGTTTAAAAATGTCATCTTCTGACCCTTATAACTTTTTTATTTTTCCTGGTACAGGGTGATATCAGAGCTATTTTTTGTGTGCCATGATCTGAAGTTTTTATTTGTACCATTTTTGTTTTGATCAGACTTTTTGAACACTTTTTATTCATTTTTTAATGGTATCAAAAGTGACGAAAAATACGCTTTTTTTTGGACTTTAGAATTTTTTTTTTACGTGTACGCCATTGACCGTGCGGTTTCCTTAACAATATATTTTTTATAGTTCGGACATTTATGCATGCGGTGATACCACATATGTTTATTTTTATTTACACTGGTTTTTTTTTTATGGGAAAAGGGGGGTGATTCAAACTTTTATTAGGGAAGGGGTTAAATGATCTTTATTAACACTTTTTATTTACTTTTTTTTGGGGCAAAGTTATAGCTCCCATAGGGACCTATAACACTGCACACACTGATCTCTCATGCTGATCACTGGCGTGTATTAACACGCCTGTGATCAGTGTTATCGGCGCTTGACTGCTCCTGCCTGGATCTCAGGCCCGGAGCAGTCATTCGTCGATCGGACACAGTCGATCGGACGCCGCGTCTGAAGGGTTAATACAGGGCATCACCGCGATCGGTGATGTCCTGTATTAGCCATGGGTCCCGGTCGTTGATAGCCGCTGGGACCGACCCTACGTGACCCTGCGGCATATCGCGGTAGTCGACGGAGGACGTAAATATACGTCCTTCGTCATGAAGGGGTTAATCTACCGGTACCAGAAAGTTAAACAGATTTGTAAATTACTTCTATTAAACATTCTTAATCCTTCCAGTACTTATCAGTGGCTGTATACTATAGAGAAAATTATTTTCTTTTGGAATTTCTTTTCTGTCTGACCACAGTGCTCTCTGCTGAAACCTCTGTCCATTTGAGGAACTGTGCAGATCAGCATATGTTTGCTATGGGGGTTTTCTCCTGCTCTGGACAGTTCCTGACATGGACAGAGGTGTCAGCAGAGAGCACTGTGGTCAGACAGAAAAGAAATCCAAAAAGAAAAACATTTCTTCTGTAGTATACAGCCGCTAATAAGTACTGGAAGGATTAAGATTTTTTTTTTATAGAAGTCATTTACAAATCTGTTTAACTTTCTGTCACCAGCTGAGGGAAAAAAAAAAAAAAGTTTTCCACCGGAGTACCCCTATAAACCTCCAGCATCGATGTGATCTCTGACGCTGGTCATTAACTGGAAATTGTTGGTATCAGATAGCAGCTGGTAATTGCCATGTATGGACCAGACTTAGCTCCAGAGCTCCAAGTGATATGTCCGGAAGGTCACTTTCCAATGACACATTCCCTCTAAGAAATGCGAGGTTACCTCACGTGATAATGAGACAATGTAAGTACCATCTAAAACTGCAGCTTCTTAAAGGGGTTATCCACCATAAGGTGATTTTAGTACGTACCTGGCAGAGTGTAATAGACATGCTTAGGAAGCATCTGTGTTTGTCTTGGGGCTAAATGGCTATGTTGTGAGATTACCATAATACTGTGGCTAGCTTTTTATCAACTGGTATTTCCTCTTTGACTTTTCTTTTTTTGACCACAAATCCCACAGTTCCATTTTCCTCATTCCCACACATCAGCCACCCCACCCATTGAAACATAAATGAGCTGCATCCATTCAAAAGACCTGTGTTTTTCAATCAGGGTGCCTACAGCTGTTGCATTAGTTGCAGATTGATCTCTCTTCCACTAAGTGATCGCTCCACCCATTGAAGCAGACAGGCTCCCTATCATCAGCTGACTAGTGATGTCAGATCTTGGCCGCACTGCAACCTGGGAAAAATCTGAGACAACAGTCATTTTGTATGCTGGTAAAAAAATAAATATTGGGGTGAAAATCACAGAAGAATTGTGAGAAAACAGTCACCCACAGGTACAGACACTATGATGGACATTTATCAACGGGTTTAGTCAGGTTTTCTTTACTATAATTGTCGCAAAATTGTCGCAACTGCGACTACGTGTGTTTTCATGCGACAATTTGCTTGAAGAACAAGAAAAGCAAGAAAATTCAAACTTGCTTACGTAGTAAATTTTTCCTAATGGATTTGCTTTAGTCGGGTATTTATCAACTGCGACAGTCGCAACAAGGTTAAAAATTGACTAAATTTACTCCAGCTCAAACATGGAGCAGAAAAGGCTACTACCAAAGTAAAAAAGGAAAAATTGCTTACGTGAAAGAAAATTATCAACAGGCTGAAACCAGTTGATAAATAGGTCACACATAAGCAAAAAAAAGGAAGGAAAAAATTACTAAAAAAAAAGAATACATAAGCAACCATTGATAAATGTCCCTCAATATTATGAACTACATTAACTTTACAGCCCCGGTAGCATAGTCAAATAAAAAAAATAAAAAATCCTGGAATACCGCTTTAAAGCATAGCTCTATATAGTTTACTGCAGTAGCACATGACATTGTTTGTGCTACATCCCTTCTATCTATATGTATTACTGATAGATGGTTAAGTGATACTGTCGCTTTAATAGTAGACTGATATAAAACAGATTGGTAATCTGGCGGCCAAAACCAGTAAAAGTTGGAGTGCAATTGATTTTTCTAATATAGCAAGTGATAAATATATTACATGAGGCGAGCATCAATGAGAGCGAAGATAATACTGTTATATATCACTCACACTGTATCAGGAAAGAGTCTGATCTCCTATTTCCAATAGCGTCAGTGTATGTGTGTGTGTGTGTGTATATATATATATATATATATATATATATATATATATATATATGGTGATGTATCTTACATAAGCATCATCACAGTAACTTGGGCATTCTCTGAGCCAAGTATTATTTTGGGGCTTTTGTTTTTTCTTACATTTGATCAGCTGGGATCAGTACATTTCCTCACCATCAGGATTTTTTTCTCTCTCTATAGTCTTCTACATTATTCAGTAAAATTGCCATTTCTGAATTGCACGCAGTTCAAATACGGCAAGTGTATGAACACATAGGCTACGTTCAGAATGTTGAATGTCCGCACGGAAAATCTCTGTGTGGACATTTTGCAGACTGCGGCCGTCAGCATGAAATGCCGGCGCTAGGACTGCTCGGTAATGCACTGTCCATTCTTTCTGTAGACACCGGAATTTGAATTTCCGTGTCAGATGTTTTGCTATGTGCAAAGTGCAGCAGAATCCCATTGAAATCAATGAGATTCTGCTGCTGCGTAATCTCTGGGCGGAATTCTGATGCAAAATTCCGCACAGAAATAGCCTTGGTGTACCTCCATATATCTCAGATTTCATACAGATTATTACCCTCTCTCATTTTTGATGAGAAGAAAGGCTCTGGATGTAGCTATGTTTTTCCCATAAAACAACCCACACTGTCACAGACTCAAATGGACCCAGTTATGGCCGTAGAGTCCGTTGGTTTCTACCTAAAAATAAAGGGAACACTTTAAACACCACAATGTAACTCCAAGTCAATCACACTTCTGTGAAATCACACTGTCCACTCAGGAAGTAACACTGATTGACAATCAATTTCACATGCTGTTGTGCAAATGGAACAGACAACAGGTGGAAATTATAGGCATAAAGCATTAGGTGCCGAGATGAGATGAGACAATATGCTGGTGCGGTTGGCCCTGGGTTCCTCCTAATGCAAGACAATGCTAGACCTCATGTGGCTGGAGTGTGTCAGCAGTTCCTGCAAGAGGAAGGCATTGATGCTATGGACTGGCCGCTCATTCCCCAGACCTGAATCCGATTGAGCACATCTGGGACATCATGTCTCGCTCCATCCACTAACACCACGTTTTTTGTGTGATTTTGTTGTCAGCACATTCAACTATGTAGAGATGAAAGTATTTCATACGATTAGTTCATTCATTCAAATCTAGGATGCGTTCTTAATGTTCCGTTTATTTTTTTTTGAGCAGAGTACATTGTATTAAAGGGGAACTCTGTCACTCATCACCAATTCTGTGGATAGGGGATATGTTTATTTACAGTGGAGTACCCCTTTAACAGATCTACCACAAATTACATTGCCAGATACCACAGGACACCTTTAGAGGGTATTTTGTGAAGTCCATGCCTTGATGGGTCAGAGCTGTTTTGGCAGCACATGGGGATCTACATGACTAGGGGATATCCTAATTGCTGGCCCTTAAGATGCACTATACCTTAGAAACGACAGACACATTAGTTGGGTACAAGGGCCACAGCAGACCCACTTTTATTTACGTAAAAATATAAACCTTGTTTGCAACAAAATTAACCCCCTCCCGTATGAACATCATACAACCAAACCAAATACAAAACACTTTAACTTATACCTGCCCAGGATAAGGACTTGAAGGCACCACTGATTCCAAGGGGGGCCTCCTATTTACCCCAGCCGTGCATCACCAAGCCCAGGGACACCAATTATCAGAGACCCACAACCCTCCCTGGGGGCCCCCATGACCGCAGGGATTTATCCACCAGGCTGGGTACCGTCCCCAGCCTTAACTCAAACCACCTTTCCAGCTGCCACAATAACTATACATGCCTCCAAGTCCCGATCCTGCTACCGCCACAACAGGCCTCAGTAGCTGCCCCCAATGCGGAAGGAATGGGAATTAAAGTCCTCCTCCCCACATCCCACTGCCAAAAGACACTTCCTAAAAACCCCCGTGAACTGCATGGAAGAAATCCCCAATCAGCAAGAACCAATAACAGCTCACCCTCCACAGGGCGCACCTCCCTAAACCTATGAAGACAAGCCAACAAACACATAGGCAAACCGTCACCCCCTGACTCGCCTGGTCTGTCTTGGACCGCCGCACCAAACATTCCAGCAAACCCTCATGGACACGGACATCCGACACTAGAAGACCACCCGCAACCCACCGACTAGGAGCCACTAATTCCGAAACCCTAAAAGCACCAAAAAATGCCAACGAGTATGCCGGCTGAAACATTAAGGTCTCAAATGTAAAAAAAACAATCATCCCCCAATCTCAACAACAGAGGATAAGAAACTGTCTGGCGCCTATCCCGCGTCACCGCCCCTTTTCAAAAAACCCTATCCGTCTGATGCCCCAGGAATGACTTTGTGACATCCCCCAAACCCGGGCCTTAACCCCTTAACACCACAGGACGTAAATGTACATCCTGGTGAGGTGGTACTTTACACACCAGGACGTACATTTATGTCCTATAAATAACCATGAGCATCGGAGCGATGTTCGGGTCATGTGTGGCAGGTCCCGACTGCTGACAGCAGCCAGGAACCTGCGGGTTTTGGCCGACATCCCTAATGTCCGACATTAACCCCTTAGATGCTGTGATCAATAAAATGGATGATCGGATCGCGGGCAGACGGAGGTCTCCTCACCTGCCTCCGCTGCCAGAGCAGAAGATGACCAATAACACTGATCACTGCTATGCCCTATGCATAGCACTGAACAGTATTAGCAATCGAATGATTGCTATAAATAGTCCCCTATGGGGACTATTAAAGTGTAAAAATAAAAGTAAAAAAAGTGAAAAATCCCTTCTCTAAATAAAAATGTAAATTGTCCTGAAGTGGTTAAAATAGTTGAGGAGTTCGGGGTACTATCGGGTCTTAAAATTAATTGGCAAAAGTCTGGGCTCTTACCATTAAATGAGGATATAGAATATCCAATTGGGAAGATAAAAAATTCTGAAAACTACAGAACACCTACGATTACCCAGCTGCGACCCCCATACCTCCACCGCCACCACAAGGGAAAACAATTCCAGCAGAGCCAAATTCATGACCAACCCAGACTCCCGCCAAGCCTCCGGCCACTGAACCGCACACCACTGCTCCTGAAAGAATGCTCTGAAGCCACACCCCCCAGCAGCATCAGTATACAAGGCTAAATCACTGCTCGAGACCGGCTGGTCCAAAACCAGAGACCTCCCATTATTCTTATCCTGAAAAACCCTCCACACCCCCAGATCATCACGCACATCAGCCGACAGGCACACAAAATGATGAGGGTGCCGTGTCCCGTGCCCCTGCCGTAGCAGCCGCCAGGTGCCGGCAAAAAAACCTCTCCCCAATGGGATGATACCGCAGGCAAAATTAAGACAGCCCAGCAAAGACTGGAACTCACGTAGCCGCAACTTCCCTGACCTATAGGCCGGCAACCCACCGTCTCTCAACTCCCCTAACTTCTCAGCCGACAGACAGCACTCCATGGCCACCATATCAATAATGATACCTAAAAACTTAACCAAAGTGGCTGGCCCCTCCGTTTTTTTTTTGGGACCAGTGGGACTCCAAACCAAGGTGCCACCTGCTCCATAACCTGCAACAAAACTGCTAGACATGTGCAATTCGGTTCGGCACGAATGTCTAAATGAACGAATTTTACCGTTTTCGTGCATTCGGACCCATCCGAATGCACGAAAACATATTTTGAACATTCCCGAATAGCCACGATAATACGAATAGCAAAGTAACGAATACATTCGTTATTTCCCGACCTGTAAATAACGAATGCATTCGTTATCCGTAAACGACGTGAAGAATTAATTCTGATAACAAAGTTAATAAAAAGGATACAGATAGTTTGATTTTTCGGATACATTCGGTATTCGGGTACATTCGGTAAATCTTTTTAGTCTTTTTTTGGACTTTAGCGATCCTAAAAAGTTATGGAGATACCTTTTTTACAAAAATTTCGTAGGGTATCATAAAAAAATCATAATAAAAAAGATACAGTGGTGATGGAAAAAATTGTATCTAATGAAATGTATCATTTTTATTATGAAATGTTTATTCATTTTTAAACAGGGATCAATTTATGTGAGCGGGTAAAGCACTAAAAATGTAGCCGACAATAGTAAAAATGTAGTGTGTGCGTGTTTTTCACTTTTTTTTTTTAAAACATTTTTTAGGTAGTACTACTACTCCCAGCATGGAACCCACTCTTCCATGATGGGAGTAGTAGTTACCTGTACTAATTGACAGATCGCAGGGGTCCCTTGCGATCCTCTTGTATAATGTACAGATGCGGCGGCTGTTCTTCTATGGTCCCCTGCACTCACGTATATATACACATATTCATATTTCCCGCAGAGCTGTGATTGGCCAGATGGTTCCAGCCAATCACAGCTCTCTGTGAGAAATAGGAATATGTGTATATATACGGCCCGTGCAGGGGAGCATAGAAGAGCGGCCACCGCATTCATACATTATACTGGAGGATCGCAGCGGGTGTCAGGAGTGATACCCGCAGTGATCTTCCCTTTACTACAAGTACTATTACTCCCAACATGGAGTACACTCTGCTCCATGCTGGGAACTGTAGTACCTGTATTAATAGACAGATCACAGCGGGGTGTCAGAAGTTACACTCGCTGCCATATGTCTATTAATGCAGGTATTACAGCTCCCAGCATGGAGCAGAGTGTACTCCATGTTGGGAGTATTAGTACCTGCAGTAAGGGACAGATCCCAGGGATGTCACTCCTCCTGACACAGCCGGGAGAACAGCTGACGCTAAGCCGTAGGTATACATCGTATATCTACTGCCCAGCAAGAACTTACAGTGAGCTTGCAATGTGTATACAGTATACACATTGCTGGCTCACTTAACCCCTTGCTGAGCTGTGCGCTATGCGCAAGCCCAGCAAGGGAAGAGTTAACTTACACTGCTGGACAGTGTAAGTTAACCCTTTGGGCGGTATACACAATATATAGCTATCTATAGATAGCTGTATACAGTGTATACAGAAGATGAAGTCCAGCTTACTTCCCTGAGTCCCGGGCAGGGTTCGTGTAGCTCCGCCCCTAGTGATGACGTCATTAGGGGGCGGAGCTACAGAAGGGAACAAGGCTAGTTAATCTGAAGCTCTGTTCACATTGTACGTTTTGTATTATGTGAACAGACCCTTCTGGCAGTGTCTACCCAGACAGGGAGACTCCAGCTGTTGCTAAACTACAACTCCCAGCATGCCCAGACAGCCAAAGGCTGTCTGGGCATGCTGGGAGTTGTAGTTTTGCACCAATTGGTGGCTCCCTGTTTGGGTAGACATTGCATCATGGGTGCTCTCCCCAGCGGACTGCGCCAAAAATGTCATAACCAATTTTTTGTGTTTTTTTCTTCTCGTTTCAGATCCGTGTATGCAGAGGATTACTGCGGATTCGATGGATTACGGCGGATTATTTATTTTTTCCTTTAATAAAATGGTTAACGAGGGCTGTGGGGGAGTGTTTTTTTAAATAAAATAATTTTTCCAATGTGTTGTGTTTTTTTTTTTTAATTGAATTTTCAGGGTTAGTAGTGGAAGCTGTCTTATTGACGGAATCCATTACTAGGCCAGGGCTTAGTGCTAGCCCCCAAAACAGCTAGCGCTAACCCCCAATTATTACCCCGGTACCCACCGCCACAGGGGTGCCGGGAAGAGCCAGTACCAACAGGCCCGGAGCGTCAAAATGGCGCTCCTGGGCCTAGGCGGTAATAGGCTGGCGTTATTTAGGCTGGGGAGGGCCAGTAACAATGGTCCTCGCCCACCCTGGTAACGTCAGGCTGTTGCTGTTTGGTTGGTATTGTGCTGAGAATGAAAATACGGGGAACCCTATGCGTTTTTTTTTTAAATTTTTTTATTTAAATAAAAAAAAACCGCATAGGGTTCCCCGTATTTTCATTCTCAGCACAATACCAACCAAACAGCAACAGCCTGACGTTACCAGGGTGGGCGAGGACCATTGTTACTGGCCCTCCCCAGCCTAAATAACTCCAGCCTGTTACCGCCTAGGTCCAGGAGCGCCATTTTTGACGCTCCGGGCCTGTTGGTACTGGCTCTTCCCGGCACCCCTGTGGCGGTGGGTACCGGGGTAATAATTGGGGGTTAGCGCTAGCTGTTTTGGGGGCTAGCACTAAGCCCTGGCCTAGTAATGGATTCCGTCAATAAGACAGCTTCCGCTACTAACCCTGAAAATTCAATAAAAATAAAAAAAAACACAACACATTGGAAAAATTATTTTATTTAAAAAAACACTCCCCCACAGCCCTCGTTAACCATTTTATTAAAGGAAAAAATAAATAATCCGCCGTAATCCATCGAATCCGCAGTAATCCTCTGCATACACGGATCTGAAAAGAGAAGAAAAAAAACACAAAAAATTGGTTATGACATTTTTGGCGCTGTCCGCTGGGGAGAGCACCCATGATGCAATGTCTACCCAAACAGGGAGCAACCAATTGGTGCAAAACTACAACTCCCAGCATGCCCAGACAGCCTTTGGCTGTCTGGGCATGCTGGGAGTTGTAGTTTAGCAACAGCTGGAGTCTCCCTGTCTGGGTAGACACTGCCAGAAGGGTCTGTTCACATTATACAAAACGTACAATGTGAACAGAGCTTCAGATTAACTAGCCTTGTTCCCTTCTGTAGCTCCGCCCCTAATGACGTCATCACTAGGGGGCGGAGCTACACGAACCCGGCCCGGGACTCGAGGGAAGTAAGCTGGACTTCATCTTCTGTATACACTGTATACAGCTATCTATAGATAGCTGTATATTGTGTATACCGCCCAAAGGGTTAACCTACACTGTCCAGCAGTGTAAGTTAACTCTTCCCTTGCTGGGCTTGCGCATAGCGCACAGCTCAGCAAGGGGTTAAGTGAGCCAGCAATGTGTATACTGTATATACACATTGCAGGCTCACTGTAAGTTCTTGCTGGGCAGTAGATATACGATGTATACCTACGGCTCAGCGTCAGCTGTTCTCTCGCTCTGTAGCCCTGAGAACAGCTGATCCCGACTTTCACATCAGGAGGATCGCAGCGGTGTCAGGAGGAGTGACATCCCTGGGATCTGTCCCTTACTGCAGGTACTAATACTCCCAACATGGAGTACACTCTGCTCCATGCTGGGAGCTGTAGTACCTACATTAATAGACATATGGCAGCGAGTGTAACTTCTGACACCCGCTGCGATCTGTCTATTAATGCAGGTACTACAGCTCCCAGCATGGAGCAGAGTGTACTCCATGTTGGGAGTGGTAGTACTTGTAGTAAAGGAAAGATCACTGCAGGTATCACTCCTGACAGCCGCTGCGATCCTCCAGTATAATGTATGAATGCGGCGGCCGCTCTCCTATGGTCCCCTGCACGGCCGTATATATACACATATTCCTATTTCTCAAAGAGAGCTGTGATTGGCTGGAACCATCTGGCCAATCACAGCTCTGCGGGAAATATGAATATGTGTATATATACGTGAGTGCAGGGGACCATAGAAGAACAGCCGCCGCATCTATACATTATACAAGAGGATCGCAAGGGACCCCTGCGATCTGTCAATTAGTACAGGTAACTACTACTCCCATCATGGAAGAGTGTGTTCCATGCTGGGAGTAGTAGTACTACCTAAAAAATGTTTTTTAAAAAAGTGAAAAACACGCACACACTACATTTTTATTATTGTTGGCTCCATTTTTTGTGCTTTACCCGCTCACATAAATTGATCCCTGTTTAAAAATGAATAAACATTTCATAATAAAAATGATACATTTCGTTAGATACAATTTTTTCCATCACCACTGTATCTTTTTTATTATGATTTTTTTATGATACCCTGCGAAATTTTAATAAAAAAGGTATCTCCATTATTTATTAGGATCGCTAAAGTCCAAAAAAAGACTAAAAAGATTTACCGAATGTAACCGAATGTATCCGAAAAAAAAACAACACGAATACCCGAATACCGAATGTATCCGAAAAATCTAAACCGAAAATATTGCCGAACCGAAAATTTTTTCCAAAACGAAAAAACGAAACGAAATTAAACGAAAGTTTTTCTAGTGCACAAGTCTAAAAACTGCACAAACTCGAAACCCCGCCAGACCGATAAAAAAAAATCCACCGTCGGGTGGATACCATCATTCACCGACTCCCCCGCAGGATGAGAAAGATGGTGAATGAGGTGAAACTTGTTGGGCTCCTTCTTGGAGACCAGTCTCAGGGGAGAAATGCACAAATCCGGCAAAGGAGGGGACTCAAATGGCCCTGCCATCCTGCCCAAAGCCACCTCTTTCAACAATTTCTCCTCAACCAAATCCGGCCGCGCCAAAGCCGACACCAATTTGCGCCCTTCACCCCCGTCATCCAAGGCCATGGCATCCGAGTCACTGTCTTCACTGGGAACTGGGCAGGCTGTCCCAATCCTGGCAATCGGGTCAGCAGGGGCCACACAGCCCCGTAAACGCTGGCCCCGTCCCACACTGGAGGCACTTCAACAGAGGCCAGCACAGGAAGCAGGCCCTCTGAACTCCGCCCCCGGGATGCAAGAGCGAGCGTAGGCGTAGCACTTTGTGATGATGTCCTCCGAGACCGCCCCCTGCTCGACTCCTCTTCAGCAGGGTGGGCCGCAGCGATACCTGGCTCTCCACTGCAGTCAGAACCCTCCGCACCAGAGCACCTACCAGATGACCGATCCCTGCCCACACCCCCGGAGCACCGACCTGAGGAAGCAGGTGCAGGCCGCGGGGGAGGGGTTAAATGCTGGTGCCTGGAGTGAGGGGAACCATCAGGGGACAGGCAATCAGGAGCCTGGGAGTGCCGACCACTAGCCCTGGGAGCCAGCACCTCCGACCTGCTTGCCGGCTCCGGAAACAAGGCGGCGAACTGCTCCTTCAGCCATCTTGGTCCCTGCTTGAGCGCCTCCTCCCGGATCTTCTCCAGCATCGCCGTCAGGGAAGCCATCTTCAGGTGAACCATCTTCAGCCATGCACTTCTGCTCCTCACTCCACCCCTTTCCAGCCCTGCTCACTGACCTCTCGATAACCTTAACCCCTTCCTGGCCACTAGTCTCCCCTGTCATGTGCCCCTCCACTCCAATACTTTCCGTTCCAGGGCTTTCTTAATATTAGGCAGGTTGTTTTAGCGTTATGACTGATCAGTGTATGTCACTGTTTATAAACTAGACCCTTTTATTGTCTATCAACCATTTCAGAGTAGTAAACAGTTTTATTAAGTTTAGGTATTAAAGTGAAGGACACTGGTACTAATAAAGATGAGACGATGAATCCTTTCTTGACAAGTGTGATGCAGAAAAAGGGCTTCTTTATATTTCCTGGAAAGCTGCCCCTAATTAAACCTAGAATCTTTTTTAATGGAAAAAGATGGGCAATTGGCTAATTGAAAAAGGCGTCTATTGCCTCCTTCTTGATGCTGTGATTTTGTTTCTCACAGTCAACCATGCTATATTTCATCAGGGAATTAAGAGCCTGTACATTAAAAGGTTACTCTACCCCTAGACATCTGGGGACCCCCGCGATCTCCCTGCTGCACCTGGTGTTCGTTTTGAGTGTCAGGGGCCGTGCTGGAGGCTCATGACGTCACGGCCATGCCCCCTCAATGCAAGTCTATGGGAGGGGGCTTGACGGACATC
The DNA here is from genome assembly GCF_029499605.1 of Hyla sarda. Taxonomy (NCBI): domain Eukaryota; kingdom Metazoa; phylum Chordata; class Amphibia; order Anura; family Hylidae; genus Hyla; species Hyla sarda. The sequence goes on along the minus strand of NC_079189.1, from coordinate 69,087,685 downwards.
ACACCCCCTACCATAGACTTGCATTGAGGGGGCATGGCCGTGACATCATGAGCCTCCACCCCGCATCGCCAGTCATCCGGCACAGAGCAAACTTCGCTCTGTGCACCGGATGTCTGGGGTGCTGCAGCCGAGATCACAGGAGTCCTCAACGGCTTTGGATAGGGGATAAGATGTCTAGGGGCAGAGTACCCCTTTAAGGAATAGCTTACACATTAAACCAGTGTTGTGTATAGCAACAGGAATCCTAATTGTATTCCAAAATAAGAAAGAATAGCTGGGAAACTGCACAATATGTCACTGATACTCAGCGCTGCCTCACGGTGTGGGAAATGAAAGTGAGACAAATAAAGACCACAATACATGCTGTAATATACTGTAAATAAGGTCCACTAAGGTAGAAAAAGGGTGAGCCTTCTAGGACAATGATCACCAGTATCCCGGACTTCATGCTGGGGAGGCATTTATTCAGGCATTACATCCAGTAGTTTGTGAGACAGGTTCCAGAATAATTGTCATTTACCTATATAAATCTTGGCTCTTTCTAGGCTAAGTAGTCATGTGGGTGGTCCTACTCAGTGATTGATAGTGTTGCTCGCGAATATTTGCAAAGCAAATTTTATTCGCGAATATCACTATATCACTATATATTCGTAATTACGAATATTCGTTTATTTTTTTCTCACAGTACACATCACAGTGATCATCCCTCTCTGCTTCCAGCTTGTGTGGTGTAAAGAAGGCTGTAATACTACTGTGTGAGACTGGCGTGCGAATTTTACGCTTATGCTAATTTTGGTATATGCTAATTTTCAAACGTGAATATTACGAATATGCGAATTTAGAGAATATATGACAAATATTCGTCCATATATTCACAAAATATCGCAAATTCGAATATGGCCTATGCCGCTCAACACTAGTGATTGACAGCTATCTGTGTAAAAGTCCACATGACTACTGAGACAGAATAAGCAGAGATTTTCATCATGAATGAATGAAGTAATCCTTTTCCCTCTAAATTGTATATCAGTTTGCTCATCTCCTCCTGCTTCATAAAATCATACCTGCGGACTGGACCACATTGTCAACATGACAGGTCCCCTTTTAAGAGTCACTATCATTTAATTTATCAGCTTCCTGTTAATCTGTTCTTACATAAAATAATAACTTTACCTGATTGCAAAGTGTCATTATTGTAAGAAAGATAAACATAACCTGTTTCCCTGAAGACACATTTCTTTTTGTGATGGTACCATTCACTCTGGGTGCATACCCGATGGTTGTTACTCAGTACAGTACTTACTGTCTGCTATTTTAGGCTGGATTCATGCGTTAGAATAGGTTCATGCCACAGTTTGTGCATCCGAGACATTGAATTGGATACATTGGAAAACTTTCTAAATGAGGAGCTTAAAAAACTGTATTCGGACAGGCACGGGCCTCATTCATTTCAATGGGCTGGATATAGTCGACTAGTGACTACATTTGAGTCATTTGTTGAGCGTATATAAGTTTCTGTTCAGGCTTAGGGTGCATTCACACCACGTTTTGTACATATGGGGGCCGGATCCGGCGGGGGGAGGGGCAAACCGGGTACTCCCGTACCCCGGCATAATCAGCCTGTGACTCCATTTACTTTAATGATCCGACCGGAATCAAACTGTGACTGTGGTCAGCTCAATTTTGACCCATATGTGGTTTCCTGACCGGACCTAAAACCGTAGTATACTACGGTTTTAGGTCCGGTCCAAAACCCCATACGGGTCCAAACTGAGCTGACCGCAGTCACTGTTTGACTCCGGTCGGATCATTAAAGTAAATGTAGTCACGGGCTGATCCGGCCGGGGTACGAGAGCGCCCGGCTTGCCCCTCCCCCCGCCGGATCCGGCACCTGTATGTACAAAACGTGGTGTGAATGCACCCTTAGTAGCGTGGTATGAAGTGGACCTGTCGTCAACGAAAACTTTTTATATAATGTAGATAATAACAATATATGTATATTTGTAATATACATTGGTTAAAAAATGTGTATATTTTTGGGTGAAAAAATGCTGTCTCTGCAGCTATCGCATATTTGTCTCTGGGAGGAGTCCAAATACAGGAAGTGAGGGCAGGACAAGCAGGGCTCTGAGCAGGATCCTGGCTTGTCAATCATCCTCATGTGTGAGCCCATAGCATGTTGCAGAGCCTCATTGCACAGAGCCCTGCTTGTCCTCACTGTACAGAGCCCTGCTTGTCCACACTCACTTCCTGTATTTGGACTCCTCATAGAGACACACAGGCAATAGTTGCAGGGACAAAAATATACACATTTTTTAACCAATGTATATTACAAATATGCATATAATGGTATTATCTCCATTATTTAAAAAGTTTTTGTTGACGACAGGTACACTTTAAAGCATTTTGTAGTCCAAGACAAGGCCAGGCGAGTTAGGAAAATTACCTGAACCTAGTGGACTGTGCTTAGGCCTTTGAAATTTATGGGACATGTGCCTGTCCGAGCACTGATATATCGACATGTAATTTTCACAGTTTCCCGACATTTCTGTGCCTTGTGGGCAGAAATTGTCATGTAAACCTAGCCTGAACTGGTATCATCAACAGAGAAAGAGGCTCAGGCAGATGTTCTCCTGAAGCAGCATTGCACTGTGGGTTGTAAGGGAAAAGGCTCAAGTACTGACAGGAAGTGAAGTAAAGGAGTGATCCCACCCTTTTTGCCATACTGAAGTGCCGATTTTATATACTACATGGTGCATGCTCAGGGGGGAATGAATGGTACACAAACAATCAAAAATGTAAACTACCTGGATGGGACAATGTCATCTTTAACATTGATGTGGCCACACATGTGCATGTCTCCCTCCACTATAGCTTGGGAAACACAATGGACTACAATTCTACCTTTAAAGGGGTAATCCCCTGCCTCAGCGTTCGGAACATTTTGTTCCGAATACTGAATGTGAGCGTCGGGGCACGTGACGTCACTGTCATGCCCCATCGTGATGTCCCGCCCCCTCAATGCAAGTCTATGGGAGGGGGCGTAAACACCCCCTCCCATAGACTTGCATTGAGGGGGCGTGGCGTGATGTCGCAAGGGGGCAAATGCTGAGGCAATGAAGTACCCCTTTAAATATGGGTTAAACCATTAATTTCCAGCAAATGACCTATTGTTTAAATGAAAACTGTCACTTGTTTTCTCCCGCACTATCCACAGATACCGGTAGATAGTGCGGGAGACGCTGATTAAAAGGAGCCCTACCTTGTCTGGATCTGCGCCGCCATTCTCCCACAATTGTAGTTTTATTATCTGTTGAAATCTTCCTGTAACTGGCACGGGCGGGGCTTCGGCGCTTAACTGGCACTGACGTCAGCGCCGCTTATGAATGAATATTCATCCCTCCTCCCTCCAGTTAGGAGCGGCAAAGAGAGGGAGAACTGGATGGAGGGGGGGATGAAAATTCATAAGCGGCGCTGATGTCAGTGCAATATGTTTGTCATAATAAAGTATTAAAAATGAAATACAAAATTACAATAACAAAATTGGAGTAGATTAGAAAAAAGGGGTTATCCGGTTACTAAAAATATATCCACTTTCTAGGGGATGGTGCATAGATTTGTTTATAGGTTTATGAGTAAATTTAAACTTCCAACATATATAGTTTCATTTATGGAACCACTGATGGTTGTTATTGTTACAATTGAATTGTGTATCCATTTAGATCAGAATTGTTGTGTCTATGGTTAGTTTTTAGTAAAAAAAAAAAACACATCAATATCTATAGCTGAGATTCTCTAGTAGCCTGTCCTCCTCCCCCGCCGAGCTGCACTCTGTCTAAATCTATGAAAAGCAGGATCCATTTCTTATCCGCCTAGCACACCGGAGCAGTATCTGACAGCAATCTGTGCCCTGTCCATTTCCATTTACACTAAGTCTCCAGCATGGACACTAAGAAAGTGGAGACTATTTCAGCCCGGCTGGATGAGGCAGAGGATTCATCAGGCGGTAGGACCTGAGGCATGCTCATCCTGCATGAACATCCATATTAGCTTTTATTAAAATGTCCCCTGGGACTGCATAACAAATTATAATAGAGGCGATAAAAGGCACCGACCTGTCACTAGAGGTCTGTATAAGAAAAAGCACCGGCTGGGGTGCATTGGTTTTTCTACAGGTTTTGCTTTTTACTCTATTGTATTGTGGATTTTAGCAATATGTATTAGTAAATCTAATGATGGAAATGTCTACAGAAGTTCCTTAGAAAAGTTGATTTAGCATTTCAAAACTTTTTCAATGGTAGACAATTTAGGATCATTTTATCATGGTTCCAAATGTATCTGTCTATGTTTTTTTGCTTTCTTTATACTGTGTATACTTTTATGGAATTTACGGTACTTTTTTATGAAATGTTCTTCATTAACATATAACCTTTTTAATAGAGTGACTTAATGATAAGAGTAATGTCCAGCAGAATATGATTCCTCTCTGTATTATCATACACTGGGTTACGATAAGGCTATGATCACACAGTGTTTTTCATGGGTATTTCATTTGTAAAAAAATACATTTACATTTTTAGCATTAAGTTTATGGAAAAGTGGATGTCTGCGCACATAATATGTAAAAAATATGGCCGTATTTTTTACAGTGGCATAAATAAGCGATGCATCTCTAAATTACACAGCTGTGAGAATACCGTCCGTAATTTTACATATTGTGTGTCAACCTCTTTTTCCTAGACTTACAAAAAGCACATTAATAAGTTTAAAATGTGGATGCATTTTTTTTACAAATGAAATATCCCTGAAAAAACACTGTGTGAATAAAGCCTTATTGTTAAGACATAGTGGCTCCTGCCAGGGTCATGGCAGTCATCCAGTCAGGCACTTCCATTATGCTACACTGAGAAAAGAAGATTTTCCAAACTACTTGTAAAGGAGAATCTAGATCCATATCTGTGGATACATAAATTATCGACTGTGCATTGGGTACATAATGTAAATTGGCGATAGAGGTTGACTGGTTTACCTTATTTGTATGTTGTGTTTTTGTTTTGTTTTTTAATCTTTTCTGTTTTGCTGATAAATATCAATGCAGATTTTATTCCCGCTTTTATGTACCGTATTTTTCGCCCTATAGGACGCACCAGCATATAAGACCCACCCAATTTTAAAGGCGTAAAATCTAGAAAAAAAAGATTCTGAACCCAACAGTGATCTTCAACCTGCGGACCTCCAGATGTTGCAAAACTACAACTCGCAGCATGCCCGGACAGCCGTTGGCTGTCCGGGCATGCTGGGAGTTGTAGTTTTGCAACATCTTGAGGTCCGCAGGTTGAAGACCACTGGATAGGAGGTAATACTCACGTGTCCCCGCCGCTCCGGACCCGTCACCGCTGCCCTGGATGTCGCTCCATCGCTGTTGCCGCGTCCCCGACGCTCCGGACGACTTCTTCCCCGGGATCCACACTCTCCGTCGCCGTCATCACATCGCTACGCATGCCGCTCCTATTGGATGACGGGACGGCGTGCGCGACAACGTGATGACGTCGAAGGAGAGCGCCGCCATGCAGGGGATCCCGGCACGGAGCAGACACCGAGGAGGCAGGTAAGGTCCCTCCCGGTGTCCTGTAAGCTGTTCCGGATGCCGCGATTTCACCACGGTGTCCCGAACAGCCCAACTGAGAAGCGGGGTTAGTGTCACTTTCGCTTCAGACGCGGCGGTCAGCTTTGGTCTCCGCATCTGAAGGGTTAATACAGGGCATCACCGCGATCGGTGATGTCCTGTATTAGCAGCGGGTCCCGGCCGTTGATGGCCGCAGGGACCGCCGCGATAGGTGTATATTTGCCGTATAAGACGCACGTACTTTCCCCCACCCAGCGTCTTATACGGCGAAAAATACGGTATGTAGTTGTTGATTTAGAGAGAAATTGATTATTATTACTATTAGAAACTTATAAGACCAATACTAGATTTTAGCCAGGGCCAGCAACTTCTTCAATACGAACAAACAGAATAATATATATTTGTGTTAAAAGTAAATGTTACAAGAGATTTACAGTACTGCCCCATAAGGGCTTTTTTTTTTTAGCACATTGTTGGCATAGTGCCTAGATTTCCTGAGACCACCCCACCCCTCCATCCTAAAAAAAACAGGAGGAGGGCTCAGTGGTTAGTATTGATGCCTTTCAGTACTTGGGTCCAGGATTAGAATCTGACCAAGGGAAACATCTTCTTAGAGTTTGTATATTCTTCCTATGGTTTTGTGGGTTTCCTCCCATGCTCCAAAAACATACTGAAATTAGAATTGCAGCAGCCCAGGGGGAATGTTTGGAGCAGAGGCATGGTGGGATGTCTGGAAGGTGAGAGTTGTAGTTCTTGGGGTTTCATGGACTGATCACAGTTGTTGACGTGTTTCCACCAGACCTCCTTTACTCATTGGCCTGATGCAGTGAAGAGGGGAGTGCATTTACTGTATGTATGATAGTAGTAGTAGTCCCTCGGTGCACTCCCTGCGTGTATGTCTCAAGGCTGATGTAGATTAAAGGGGTACTCCACCCCTAGACATCTCATCCTCTATCCAAACGATAGGGGATAAGATGTCTAATCACAAGGGTCCCGCCACTGAGGATCCCCGCAATCTCGGCTGCGGCACCCCAGAAATCCTGTGCACGGAGCGCACTTCGCTCTGTGCCGGATGACTGGCTATGTAAGGCGGAGGCTCGTGATGTCACGGTAGCGCCCTGCATTTGCCTTCACGGCCACGCCCTCTCAATGCAAGTCTATGGGAGGGGACGTGACAACCATCAAGCCCCCTCCCATAGACGTGCATTGAGGGGGCGTGACTATGATGTCACGAGCCTCCGGCGCTGCACACGAAGCTCTAAACGAATGCCGGGTGCAGCAGGGAGATCGCAGGGGTCTCCAGTGGCGGGACCTCCGCGATCAGATGTCTAGGGGCGGAGTACCCCTTTAAAGTGCCCTTGAAGGTGGAGTTTAAACAAGTAACCAGAGACTAGGTTAACTGGAAAAACAATAGCTCACCATTTTTTAAAATTTAACAATCAAACTTCCACTCGCAATTTAGACACCCAAGGGGGGATTTATCAAAACCTGTGTAGAGGAAGAGAGGTGCAGTTGCCCATAGCAACCAATCAGATCGCTTGTTTCATTTTTGAAGAGTTCTGTGAAAAATGAAAGAAGCAATCTGATTGGTTGCTGTGGGCAACAGCACCACTCTTCCTCCACACAGGTTTTGATAAATCTCCCCCCGAGTTTTTACAAGGCTTTGCTGAAGCTCGAGCAGTTTTCCCAAAAATCCAAAATCTGTTCCTCGCTATCTTTCAGTAGTTGGGTTTTTAAATGCAGGTAAAAAAAAAAAAACAGCTTATCTTGTGATTCCTCCCCAGTCAGTCTCGAAATTTCCATCTATAGGGTGGACTAAAATAGGCTGGCCATACACACAAGAAAATGGTTGGACAAAACAATTATGGTCGACTAACATATGTAAATTCTGCATGAATTATCCTTAACTATGTACAAAGACAGACTTACAGTAACTTCCATAAATGAATCCACCCCTCACATAATTGTAAATATTTTATGATATCTTTTCATGTGACAACACTGAAGAAATGACACTCTGCTACAATGTAAAGGGGTGCACAGCCTGTATAACATTGTTTAATGTTGTGTCCCCTCAAACTAGCTCAATACACAGCCATTAATGTCTAAACCTTGGCAACAAAAGTGAGTACACCCCTAAGTGGAAATCTCCAAATTGGATCCATTTAGTCATTTTTCCTCCCCGGTGTCATGTGTCTCGTTAGTATTACAAGGTCTCAGTTGTGAATAGGGAGCAGATGTCTTAAATTCGGTGTTATCGCTCTTACACTCTCTAATACTTCCCCAATCGATCAATTCGGTGATTTGCAGCGATTCCGGTCAATCGGGTCCCCGGTGACCCGGAAAAAAAGGGTGATAGGTGCCACCTGACACAGCACCTATCACCCTTTAGCAGCAGGAGTGAGGCGCCACCTCACGATCATTCTGATTCATCGGCCAACGAATCAGGATGCCTGCTGTGGGGGGGGGGGGGGGTGCTGGCTAACGGCACCCGCTCCGTCCCTATTCCAGAGGGCGAGAGTGGGTGCCGGGAGTGTTAGTGGGGGCCCCTGATCCGGCGACGGGTTCGGGGCCCCCGAAGCGGAGACAGCAACGGCGGCAAGATGACAGGCAGGACGTGCGCAGCAGCAGGAGCTAAGGCTGGCCTCTTGCTGTTGCCTTGCAACAACTCCCAGCATGCACATAAGGGCATGCTGGGAGTTGTTGTTATGCAACAGCAGAAGGCACAACTACAACTTCCAGCATGCCCTTTAGTAATTGGTGCATGCTGGGGGTTGTAGTTATGCAACAGCTGGAGACACATTTTTTTCTATGAAAATTGAATAACTCCAGCAATTGCATAACTACAACCCCCAGCATGCACAAACTACCAAAGGGCATGCTGGGAGTTGCAGCAGTGTGCCTCCAGCTGTTGCATAACTACAAGTCCCAGCATGCCCTTCGGCTGTAAGAGCATGCTGAGAGTTGTAGTTTTCAACAGCTGAAAGCACAATGGTTGCGAAACACAATTTGTTACCTTACTCAGTGTTTCACAACCTCCAGCTGTTACAAACTACAACTCCTAGCATGCACTGACAGACCGTACATGCTGGGAGTTGAAATTTTGCAACAGCTGGAGGCCCACTGGTTGCGAAACACTGAGTTAACTACAACTAACTACAACATAACTACAACCCCCAGCATATACAGACAGCCAAAGAGCATGCTGGGAGTTGTAGTTTTGCAACAGCTGAAAGCTTGCTGCCCCCCGCATGTGAATGTGCAGCGTACATTCACACGGGTGGGTTTACAGTGAGTTTCTCGCTGCATGTTAGAGATGCAGCAAATTTTCCACTGTAGCTCAAACTCCCAGTGGGAAATTCTCTGTAAATCTGCCCGTGTGAATGTACCCAGAAAACACTACACTACACTAAATAAAGGGTAAAACACTACATATACCCCTACACAGTTGACCTCCATCACACCCCCCCGCCCTCCCGCCCCATAAAAATGAAAAACGTCTGGTACGGCACTGTTTCCAAAATGGAGCCTCCAGCTGTTGCAAAAAAAAAACTCTCAGTATTGTCGGACAGCTATTGACTGTCCAGGCATGCTGGGAGTTTTGCAACAGCTCGAGGCACCCTGTTTGGGAAACACTGCCATAGGGTATTTTTTGGTATCGGAGGCAAGTCTAATTCTTGCATACGGGTCCGTCCAGGGACAGATCCAGAGTCTAGTCTCGGGAGGGGCACTATTAGAGTATTTTGTGTTGGCGGACAGAAAATAAGGTGTTGCTTAAGGTACTTACAATATTTAATGTATCATACAGTCCTAACCTTGTTTGAGACTCATAGGCCATGTTCACACGTCAGAATTTCCAGTGCGGAATTCGGCCCGGGCATTCCGCTGTAGCAGAGTCCCGTTGAATTCAACAGGATTCTGCTGCGCTGTGCTCACGGCAAAATATCCATGCCAGATGTTTCCAGCACGGAAATTCTGTTTTCTGTCTCCACAGAAAGAATGAACACGTTCATTTGTTCTTCAGACCCTGCACGAAATGCTTAGCCATCTAGGAGACGGCTATCCGTACAGAGATTTTCCCTGCGGACAGATAGGATATGTTTAAACAGATATATCAATATTACAAAGATCATAAGACATTTTAAGCAGTTTACGTATAATATATTAGAATGTTCACATAAACAGGACTACACATAGGACACATGGTCACACGTTTAGTGGAAGATTTATCAAAACCTGTCCAGAGGAAAAGTTGACCAGTTGCCCATAGCAACCAAGGCCTTTTTACAAATAAATGAAGCGACCTTATTGGTTTCTATGGGCAACTCAGCAACTTTTAGACTGGAAGAAAGGAGATTTTGTCTAAGGCAAAGGAAAGTGTTTTTTACACTAAGAACAATAAGGATGTGGAATCCTCTGCCTGCAGATACGGTTTTACTAGTCTGTACAGACTTTAAACAGCAACTGGATGAATATTTGAAAAAACATAACATTAAGGGATATAGGCCCTGATTTTTTTTAGCATGTTGTGATGCCCGCGCTGTAGCATGTTGCAGAAAATAATTTCCAGTATAATGATCAAATATACCAATTGCCACAGAATGGGAAAGTGCTAAAAAAGTTTTTACCTTTTAAAACTACAGCTCCCAGTATGACCTTAAGTGGTATGGTTATGCTGGGAGTGGTTGTTTCACCCATCATTACTGAAGAATTACAAGTGACTTCAGCTCTGATAGGGCATAATGAGGAGAATACACAATGATATCAGTGACTACAGGTGATGTCTTCTCTATAGTGAGTAGAATACACAATGATATCAGTGATTACAGGTGACGTATTCTCTATAGTGAGAAGAATACACAGGAATATCAGTGACTACAGGTGACGTCTTCTCTATAGTGAGGAGAATACACAATGATATCAGTGATTACAGGTGACGTCTTCTCTATAGTGAGGAGAATACACAATGATATCAGTGACTACAGGTGACGTCTTCTCTATAATGAGGAGAATACACAATGATATCAGTGATTACAGGTGACGTCTTCTCTATAGTGAGGAGAATACACAATGATATCAGTGATTACAGGTGACGTCTCCTTATAGCGAGGAGAAGACACAAGGATATCAGTGACTACATGTGACATCTTCTCTATAGTGAGGAGAATACACAATGATATCAGTGATTACAGTTGACGTCTTCTCTATAATGAGGAGAATACACAATGATATCAGTGACTACAGGTGACGTCTTCTCTATAATGAGGAGAATACACAATGATATCAGTGATTACAGGTGACGTCTTCTCTATAGTGAAGAGAATACACAATGATATCAGTGATTACAGGTGACGTCTCCTTATAGCGAGGAGAAGACACAAGGATATCAGTGACTACATGTGACATCTTCTCTATAGAGAGGAGAATAAACAATGAAATCAGTGACTACATGTGACGTCTTCTCTATAATGAGGAGAATACACAATGATATCAGTGACTACAGGTGACGTCTTCTCTATAGTGAGGAGAATACACAATGATATCAGTGATTACAGGTGTCGTCTTCTCTATAGTGAGGAGAATACACAATGATATCAGTGACTACAGGTGACGTCTTCTCTATAGTGTGGAGAATACGCAATGATTTCAGTGACTACAGATGATGTCTTCTCTATAGTGAGGAGAATACACAATGATATCAGTGACTACAGGTGTCATCTTCTCTATGGTGAGGAGAATACACAATGGTATCAGTGACTACAGGTGACTTCTTCTCTATAGTGTGGAGAATACACAATGATATCAGTGACTACAGGTGATGTCTTCTCTATAGTGAGGAGAATACACAATGATATCAGTGACAACAGGTGGCATCTTCTCTATAGTGAGGAGAATACACAATGATATCAGTGACTCCAGGTGACATCTTCTCTATAGTGAGGAGAATACACAATGATATCAGTAATTACAGGTGACGTCTTCTCTATGGTGAGGAGAATACACAATGATATCAGTGACTACAGGTGACATCTTCTCTATAGTGAGGAGAATACACAATGATATCAGTGACTACAGGTGACATCTTCTCTATAGTGAGGAGAATACACAATGATATCAGTGATTACAGGTGACGTCTTCTCTATAGTGAGGAGAATACACAATGATATCAGTAATTACAGGTGACGTCTTCTCTATAGTGAGGAGAATACACAATGATATCAGTGAATACAGGTGACCTCTTCTCTATAGTGAGGAGAATACTCAATGATATCAGAGACTAGAGGTGATGTCTTCTCTATAGTGAGGAGAATACACAATGATATCAGTGATTACAGGTGACGTCTTCTCTATAGTGAGGAGATTACACAGGAATATCAGTGACTATAGGTGACGTCTTCTCTATAGTCTTTCCTTATCTAATTCAGATGATACATACCGCCAGGACTTGCTCCAGCTAAATGTTCACTCAGCAGAGCTTGACACCCAGAGGGCTCCTCACTATGTCAGCGGATTCTGATCCTCTATATGAAAACAATAATCATTATAATACTGCCAAACACTGTATCCTTTGAATATAATACTGGCACACACCATAACCTCTGAATATGATACTACTACACACTGTACCCTCTGAATATAATACCGCTACACACCGTACCCTCTGTATATAAAACCGCCACACACCGTAACCTCTGAATATAAAACCGCCATACACCGTATCCTCTGTATATAAAACCACCACACACCGTAACCTCTGAATATAAAACTGCCACACACCGTATCCTCTGTATATAAAACCGCCACACACCATAACCTCTGAATATATTACCACACACTGAACCCTCCGAATATCATACTACTACATACAGTGTTCTCTGAATAAAAACTTGCCATGCACCCTCTGAATACAATACCGTATTGTATTGTGGCCCATAAAAACCATACTACCCCAAAAATTCCTTATAATATACACTGTGTATAATTGTCTTTAGACTGTTTTTTGTGTCTAAAAATGGTGCAAAAAAGGCGCAAGCAGGGTTTATTTGTGCATCTTTTGTGCTTGAGTTGCAATCCACTGATTTTGGCAATACACATGATATGGATGGGTTATATGAACTGCACCTTCTTGAAAAGGCGCAAAAAAGGCGCAAAGCCACTGAAAAGTCTCTAAAACTATACCAGCCCAGACTTTTACCAACTATACCAGCCCAGCCCAGAATTTTAGAAAATGTGACCTGCACAAAATGTATCAAATGCTCTTCTACCTTTTAATGAATTTGGTGCTGCTACACAGAAAAATACTTCACTTACACCTACAATGGTAAATGCCGGCCTATACCTCTGAAATGCAAAACACTCAGTGCCCCTCACTTATAGTAATAATGCCCCCTCCTGTGCCGACACATGCCCACTGCCCACTGCATTCCTGCAGTCAGTGAGAGCCGCGGGGACATGATCTCCGGGCACCGGCGCGATGATGTGATGTCATCGCGCCGTTCTGCCGTGATTGGCTCTCACTGACTGCAGGAATGGAGCAGCCGCGGCATTTGATAGCAAGGTGACGGGCGTGAGAAAGGGGTGGTGGAGCGGGACAGCCGACAGCTCCTGCTCCACCATGCTATATAGTACATGCGGAGGGGCAACAATCTCGGGGGGGGGGGGGGGGGGTCAATTGCCCCGTTGCCCCCCCCCCATGGATCCGCCACTAAGTCCGTCCCTATGCAAATCCGTAATTCAGGCCTCAAATGCGCATGGCACTCTCTAACTTCGGAGCCCTGTCATATTTCAAGGCAACAGTTATACTCAGGAGAAATTGCCTAACAAATTCTGGGGGGCTTTTCTCCTTCCACCTCTTATGAAAAGGTAAAGTTAAAGTTGGGGTCTACTCCAGCATGTTATTGTAAAAAAAAAAAAAATTTTTTTTACACTAACATGCTGGTGTTGCTCCATACTTTTCATTTTCACAAAATGTAAAAGGAAAAAATTATCATTTACCTCTGGGCCCTCTGCACCCACAGAGCACTTTACGTTCACATATGAGGTATTTCCTTACTCGAGAGAAATTGGGTTATACATTTTGGGGAGATTTTTCTACTTTTAACCCTTTTAAAAATTCTAAAACTGGGTCTACAAGAACATGTTAGTCTAAAAAATGGAGATTTTGAATTTTCTCCTTCACTTTGCTGCTATTCCTGTGAAACACCTAAAGGGTTAACACACTTACTGAAAGTCATCTTGTATAATTTGAGGGGTGTAGTTTCTATAATGGGGTCATTTATGGGGTATTTCTAATAGGAAGGCCCCTCAAATCCACTTTCAAAACTGAACTGGTCCCTGAAAAATTCTGATTTTGAAAATGTTGAGAAAAATTGGAAAATTGCTGCTGAACTTTGAAGCCCTCTGATGTCTTCCAAAAGTACAAACAAGTCAACTTTATGGTTCAAATATAAAGTAGACATATTGTATATGTGAATCAATGTATAATTTATTTGGAATATCCATTTTCCTTATAAGCAGAGAGCTTCAAAGTTAGAAAAATTCAACATTTTCAAATTTGTCATGTAAGTTTGGAATTTTTCACCAAGAAATGATGCAAGTAGTGACGAAAATTTACCACTAAGTTAAAGTAGAATATGTCACTAAAAATATTCTTGGAATCAATTTCATAAGTAAAAGCATCACAGAGTTATTTATGCTTAAAATGATCATGTGCAAAAAATGCTCAGGTCCTTAGAGGGGTACTCCGGTGAAAAACTTATTATTTTTTTTTTTTTAAATCAACTGGTGCCAAAAAGTTAAACAGCTTTGTAAATGACTTCTATAAAAAAAATTTACCCCTCCAGTACTTGTTAGCAGCTGTATGCTACTGAGGAAATTCTTTTCTTTTTTAATTTCTTTTTTGTCTTGTCCACAGTGCTCTCTGCTGACACCTGATGCCCATATCAGGAAATGTCCAGAGCAGGAGAAAATCCCCCATTGCATACCTATGCTGCTCTGGACAGTTCCTGGCATGGACAGATATGTCAGCAGAGAGCACTGTGGACAAGACAAAAATGAAATTCAAAAAGAACAGAATTTCCTCTGTAGCATACAGCTGCTAAAAAGTGTTGGAAGGGTAAAGACTTTTTAATAGAAGTCATTTACAAATCTGTTTAACTTTCTGGCACCAGTTGATGAAAAAATAATAATAATAATTTCCACCGGAGTACCCTTTTAAAGTAAAAATGGGCTGGGTCCTTAAGGGGTTAGGGACCAGGCCAATTTTCTATTTTTTTCTTCTTTATTTTCTCCTTCCCTTTTAACCCCTTAAGGACCGGGTTTTTTTTCCGTTTTTGCATTTTGGTTTTTTGCTCCTTGCCTTTAAAAAATTATAACTCTTTCAATTTTGCACCTAAAAATCCATATGATGGCTTATTTTTTGCGCCACCAATTCTACTTTGTAATGACGTCAGTCATTTTTCCCAAAACTCTACGGTGAAACGGAAAAAAAAATCATTGTGCGACAAAATGTAAAAAAAAAAACCCGTTTTGTAACTTTTGGGGGCTTCCGTTTCTACGTAGTACATTTTTCGGTAAAAATTACACCTTATCTTTATTCTGTAGGTCCATATGGTTAAAATGATACCCTACTTATATAGGTTTGATTTTGTCGTACTTCTGGAAAAAATCATAACTACATGCAGGAAAATTAATACATTTAAAATTGTCATCTTCTGACCCCTATAACTTTTTTATTTTTACGTGTATGGGGCAGTATGAGGGCTCATTTTTTGCGCCGTGATCTGAAGTTTTTAACGGTACCATTTTTGCATTGATAGGACTCATTGATCGTGATATAAAAAGTGACCAAAAATGCACTATTTTGGACTTTGGAATTTTTTTGCGCGCACGCCATTGACCGAGCAATTTAATTAATGATATATTTTTTATAATTCGGACATTTCTGCACGCGGTGATACCATATATGTTTATTTTTATTTACACTGTGTTTTTTTTTTTTATGGGAAAAGGGGGGTGATTCAAACTTTTAATAGGGGAGGGGTTAAATGATATTCATTCACTTTTCTTTTCACTTTTTTTTTGCAGTGTTATAGCTCCCATAGGGACCTATAACACTGCACACATTGATCTTTGTCATTGATCACTGGTTTCTCATAGGAAACCAGTGATCGATGATTCGGCCGCATGACTGCTCATGCCTGGATCTCAGGCACTGAGCAGTCATTCAGCGATCAGACAGCGAGGAGGCAGGTAGGGCCCCTCCCGCTGTTCTGTAAGCTGTTCGGGATGCCGCGATTTCGCCGCGGCTATCCCGAACAGCCCACTGAGTTAACCGGCATGGTTTCACTTTCGCTTTTAGCCGCGCTGCTCAGCTCTGAGCGCGCGGCTAAAGGGTTAATAGCACGCAGAGCCGCGATCGGCGCTGAACGCTATTAGCAGCGGGTCCCGGCTTCACTATGACGCTGGGCCCACCGTGATATGATGCGGGGTTACCGTGTAACCCCACGTTATATCACGGGAGCAGGACCAAGGACGTACCGGTACGTCCTTGGTCCTTAAGGGGTTAAAATCCATAACTCTTTCATTTATTTCACCGAAAAGACTAATAACAGGTCTTTTTTTTTTTGCGCCACCAATTGTACTTTGTAATGACATCTTTAATTTTGCCATAAGAGGTTCGAGGAAACAAAAAAAAAATTATATTTGTGGGCTGAAATATATTTTAAAAAACTGCAACTTTGGGGGGGGGGGGGGGTTTGGTTTTTACACTGTGTACTTTATGGTAAAAATAATACATTATCTTTATTGTGTAGGTCAATGCAATTAAAACGATACCCAATTTATATAGTTTTTCTATTATTGTACTACTTTAAAGGAAAATGGTCACCTGTTCACCTGCACTATAACCTGATACACCGGGTTATAGTGCGGGTGAACAGGAGACCAATGCAGGGTCTTGGACTGCTATACCTGCTTGCAGTCCAGAGCCCCAATCCTCCGAAAGCCCCCCTTTTCTAGCACTGACTTGCGCTCTGAGGCGGGCCCGCTGGCTAGATTGAAATATTCATAAGCATGGTCATGTGAGCGCTCAGTTGGCATGAGCGCTCACGTGACAAGCCCTTATGAATATTTAAATCCAGCTGGTGGGCCCGCCTCCAGAGCTCAAGTCAGCGCTCGAAGAGGGGGACCTTTGGAGGATCGGGGCTCCGGACTGCAGGTAGATATAGCAGTCTGACACCCCACATCGGTCTCCTGTTCACCCGCACTATAACCTGGTGTATCTGGTTATAGTGCGGGTGAGCGGGTGACAGTTTTCCTTAAAAAAAAATGCTGACTTTTTTAAAACAAAATCATATGCATAAAATTGTCCTTTTAATTGCCCCTCTAACTTTTTTTTTTCTTCCGAATACCGGGATTTATGAGGGCTCACTTTTTGTGCCGTGATCTGTAGTTTTTATTGGTACTATTTTTGCTTTGATTGGACTTTTTGATCGCTTTTCAGAATTTTTTTCTGATATATGATGAAATAAAAAATCTGTATTTTTGATGTTTGATATTTTTTTACATTTATGCCATTTACTGTGCAGGATCATAAACATTATATTGTAACAGTTTTTATTTATTTTTTGTAAAATGGGAATTAGAGGTAATTTATTTTATTTATTAGGGGAGGGGTTATATATAATTCTAGAAACTTTTTTTTTCATATTTTTTTTCTACACATTTTAAGTCCCCATAGGGGACTTTGATATGCAATCATTAGATTGCATTCACTGAATAATGTTATGCTTATGGTATGGCATTATACAGTATGATCGGCTATCCACTGATCTAAGCCAGGCTACATCATTGAATCAGCAGAAGGAGGCAGATAAGAGGACCCTTCTCTGCCGTTTTATCTCACAGAACCCCCCGATCACATGATCGCAGGTTTTCCATGAGCCCCTCTTAGTTACCGCAGATGTTTTACTTTCCCTTTAGAAGCTGTGATCGGAATTGATCATGACCTCTAAAGGGTTAATGACCCGCAGGATTGCCGCTGCCTGTCATTAGCAGAGAGTGTCTGGCTACTGATAGTAATCGACACTCACTGTTCTGAAACCGTGCTCACTTCATAGCCGATTGAGGATTCAGACCGTACAGGTATGCCCTTGGTCCTTAACAGGTTGATAAAAACATAATTTTATAAGTTTGCAAACAGCCATTAGTTAAGAGACTGGTATCATTTGTTTTATCTACCTATCAGCTATCTGCCCATGTCTGCCGCTCTGAACATGATATAGAGCTGACAGATTCCCTTTAATGTGACATTAGAACATTGTAATTTATGCTAATAATTTTTCTGATATACATCGGGATCCATACCAGTACAGATAATAAAAATGCTCTGCGTTCCCTGGGTGCAGAATTCTAGTACTTGAAGAAGTCTATTACACACACAGGGCTAGGTTTGTTCCTCTGATATACATAAGTAATATACTGTATGTACTAACACCTTTCTCATCTACTTGCTTTACCCAGAAAATAAGTGATGCTAAGAAACAAAAACTGGTGATCTGTGCAGAATGGACTAAATGGGTTCTCAATAAGTCTCTGTAGTGAGGAAAGTGCTGATGTGATCAATCATTCAGTGTGTAGAATGGTGAATGGTTACTTTCTGCTACTTCTAATAGGAAACTAAGTTATTGAGCTAAATGTAATTACCTGCTGTAAGTTGCTTCAATGCACACTAAGAGCTGCAATTAGAGTCCGGGTTACTGAAGTGAGACTTCACATCCCATAAAAGCTTATTGGGGGGAGGGGGGGGGGGGGCTTGCTGACTTGTGGCATGCATGTCATAAGAGTGTTCCAAGACTGTGAGAATGGGAGTAGAAGAGCTGAATTTGTCATTAAACTGATATTTTTGTGTACAATAATAAAAATTGCTTTTCTAAGGAACACTTCGCTCGCTGTTGTGAATACGACATAGAATACTTTTGTTACTTTTGTTACAACATTCTACTGCAGGGTGTAGGACAGTAACAGTTTGTGAAGTAAGTTGTCTTGTACCGGTTCTCTAAGAATCCAGTGGAAGCAGAAGAGCACTTTTTCAACTTCTCTCTCCTGACAAAACTGGAGACAGCTTATAGGAAGTCATGGTTTGCTGTGAACGACTCAAAGCTCACTGAAACATAAATGCAACTAGAATAGGATTCTCTGGCGGAGCCAGGGGTAAATACGTTTCTGCATAGCAGGATTGCTGATAGGGAGAAGCCCCAGAAGCTCTTTTATTGGCCTGAACCAGGCTAAGACTACTCTGAATAGACCAGACCTCCTTCTCCTTTCCTGGTCTTTTCAGGACTGGACTATATAGTTTTTCACAGCCCTGGTGAGAGAAGGTAGGACTAGCGAACTCTTCCTACAGAACTTTTTTGAGTTTTTTTTTTTAGAAGCCTGTGGTGGGTGTGGGTCATGTGACCTCCTTCTCATACACGTTTACAAAGCATTCGCCAGAGGTGGCTATTCATTTTATACAAATATATCTCAGTGAATGCAGTATAAAGTAATGCAGCACTGTGGTAGGTATATAGTAATAATATGGAAGTAGAAACCCCAAATGATAACTTTTTGGAAGAAGTATAGACCTATGACCTACACAAAAACTGAATTTCAAGAGTTTAACTTTTAATATTTCTGTAGCATACAGTTATGGTGGAAAATTTTCACAAAGATCTGTACAAAGTACGGAGGTCTTATATCACAGATATTCCATGAAAATGAATAAACAAAATAAAATATGAAATGCAAAAAAAACACACCACTGCCAAGTCTACCTACAGATCACCTATGACTATGCATGTTCTATCCAAATCATCCAAACTAAAATGATAAACCCATTTAAAATAACATTTTTTAATACTTTAATATGCATTTGGGAAGTTAAAAATTAAATAATTACATTTTGTTTGGTTTTTGTACAATTCACTGCTAAGAACATTTTTAATATAAAACTCTGGTTGTTTAGGGGTTAAGAATTTGCCTAATGTTAAGTATAAATGTAGCGGTAAGAAGAATGCTTACATTAGAAATCATCTGTAAAACTAATTTATTTGGTGTGCCGTTGCGATCTTTCCTTTTCAAGACTATAGATGCAAATCCCCATTTAGCTGCGATGATCACATTAGTGTAAGTCCATGTGATCCTTCACTGTACTAATATGTAAAAGTCCAATTAAAATTACAAAACTGTTCAAGGATCTACCGGAGCATGAAGTAAAGGATATGACATCGAAACAGATGGAATATTGTGGATTTCACAGTTTCTATCTCATCCCCTCTCTGCAGAGCCAAATGCTGTAAATACTAAAAGCTGGCCAAAATGCGGTTTATACTCCATTACCATGGCCTAAAACCATAGTAAATAGGGATAACACAATACTCTGATCTTTTACAGATATTTATTAGGCTTTTATGCTTGAATCATCTTTATTCTGCTCAAGTCTACATAGGTTGAATCCAAGATAAAGGGTAGATGGCATTAAAGGGGTATTCCAGCTTTATACATCTTATCCCCTATCCAAAGATGTATGATCGCAGGGGTCCTGCTGCTGGGGACCCTGCAATCTTGGTGCAGCCCCCGGCTGTGTCGGGCGCTGCCTCCGAGATCTAGACGTGACGTCACTACGTGACGTGAGATCCTTTGAATAGGGGATAAGATCTATGGACATAAGGTATTTTCATCCACCCAACTGCTACTCACTGGATATTTTCAGTGGGTAGTCCTGTCCTTGACTGACAGCAATCTCTGCGTATATTAGTTAGGACTGCCCATAGGACTCCTAATAGCCTTTGCCGCAGGGCTGCCTTCAGGACTTGTCCTCAAATGAATTTAATAAACACATAATAAATTTGATGCAAGTTTTTTGGTGCAAATTATGCAATCATAAAATTACAATAGTAAATTTGTTGTGTCCCTAATAGAACAGCCCTTCGAATCCAGCGGAGAAAACCCATTCAGAGATGACACAGGAGCAAATCACTTGTCACTAGGGTCTATATGTTATAGGATGATTCACAATCTATTAGACCTTATTGATTATATGTCCTGTGAGCACCGGGATAACAATATAGATCATGATACAATTAAACGTGGATGTGTAAGTGTTCTGTATTGCTGGAGATCAACCTGCAGTTTTATTCAATGCGGGGTTTCCTCATGCTTTTATACTATCTGTACCTTGCAATTTCTTTGTATTTGTTTCCTTTACATTTTCCACTGATATGGTACAGTAGGTTTATGGAGTAGAAATGATGTGGATACTGTGTATGACGGCAATAAGCTCCCCTGCCGGAGGTCTACCAGATGGTCTTACACTAATAAAAGGGCTTTGTTAATATCCATATTTATTTAGGCATTTATGTTTAAATTGAATTTCTGCATTTGTTATAATCACTTCTCCGTGACTCCATTCCCTGTGATTTCTCTCTACTTTTCCAATTAAATACAAAGCTATAAAAATAGATACGGCATATACAAAATGAAAAGAAAGATTCTTCCATATCTTCTAACAATGGAGGAACATTAACACTAGAAAAGTGATCAATGTTTTTTTTTTTTTTTTTGCAATTTGCAACCTGGCCTTAATTCTGAACTGAACTTTTAAGTCATAAAATAGTTAAAGTTGAATCCAATACAACAAATAAATGGGCAACCCCAATATTGCTGATTTCAATATAATTTCCATGTAAACCATATAACGCTCTTGTAAAGTAGAATAGTTTGACCTTAGTCATGGCTGCTTGGCTGATCCCAGAAGTCCCTTATGTGTGTGACCTTTTTTTTACTTTTCTATTGTGTGTTTTATTGAAGATGGCACTTTAAGATGGTTTTATACTTGTATAGCTGTACATAATTTACTGGTGTCTGGGCTGTTTGCATCATCCCAGCCTGATTGGTGGTTTCCTATTGTGACTGCTTTGTGACCTACTCTTGGGGTGCTGTGTGGTGGGCCCTTTGATAGGGGGGGGGGGAGATAACATATTTCCCCCACCATCTCTTCTAGCAGGGAAATTCATGACTACATAAAAGAGTAAGTGTATATTGAGGTACTAAACCACATGTAAGGCTTCTATCACACTGCGGTTGCACGCCATCAAGAACGGCCGTCAAACTCTCTCTTTTTATTTCCGAGTTTGACAGCAGTCATTTTGACGGGGCTCAACAGGCAACCGCAGTTCCCGATGGACCCCATTATAGTCAATGGGGTCGGTCGGGCACCGCTGTTTTTCAGGGGGAATAGCTGGAGAAAAAGACGATGCAAGCAGTATTTTGTCTCCTGCTATTCCCCTGGGCTCGCCGACAGCCGCCACACTGCCGTGTCCTAACGGCAGTGTGAAAGAAGCCTAAGATAGATATGAAAAGATCTTAGGACAAGAGCAAAACTGCTAAGTTGGGCCCAGACTGCCAGGAACATAAAGCCGGGACACTAAGACACTAGTCGGCTGCCTGTGAGACTGTATGGAGTCTAGGTGTGTGCAACACATTGAGCTGCAGGACAGTGTCCAGGACCAGCGAGTGCCAACGCGACAGCTTACTGATGAGTGTGTGCTGGATTCAAGTATTTTGCTTCCCTGAGGAGAAGAATTGGAGATGAACAACTGTTCCAATTGTGTGCAAACAAAGCTCTTCTGTTTGCAATGGTTCCTGGGTCTGTGAATTTGTTTCTTCTGAAATGGTAAGGTGGGGTAATCTCCCAATTATGCCTAGCCCCAGCATCTCATAAGAAGGCTGTCAGACTGTTATGTTTAATAAATAATCCCCTTTTGGCCTAAAAGAATTTCTTATTAATGTTCACACATAACCATGGATTTCAATCACAAAACTGTTAATCTAACAAAGTCCATATACTAAACATTATTGAGGTCTTATGGCTCATCCCTGGGACTTTCCTCCTTCAAGCTAGGTATCACATTGGGGACCACAGTCCTCCAGAGACTAGGCTATCAAACAGGGGCATAGCTTGAAACCACAGGGCCCCGGTACAAAAAATTGCCCTGGGCCCCACACCCACCCCACCCCAGGGCTGGGCTTGGACCAAAACAGGCCCAGGCATTTTATAATAAGCAGTCCATTTTTTTGGTGGCAGTCCAACTGCTGGGACCTCCACCAATCACCTTGGTTAAAGTGGCTCTCCAGCTGTTGCATAGCTACACCTCCCATCATACCTGGAGAGCCTCAGGCATTGTGGAAGTTGTAGTTTAGCAACAGCTGGAGAGCCACCGATTGAGGTAGAGTGTCACCTATCATCCCCACAGAATTTACAAGTGACTAAAGCTGATAGGAGAGTCAGGAGAATACACATTGATATCACTGACCTGAGTGACATCTTCTCTGTTGGTCGAGGCACCAGGACTTCTTCCAGCTACATCGTCCGCTGCAGAGTCTGAAGTCTGGACATCATTGGCTCCTCACTTTGTCAGCAGATCCTCATCCTTTATATAAAGACAATAATTATAATAATCCTGCCAAATACTGTACCCTCTGCATATAACCCTGCCATACTGTGTTCCCTAAAAATAATACTGCGACACACTGCACCCATGGATTATAATACTGCCACACACTGTACTCCCTGAATATAATACTGCCACACACTGTACCTTCTGAATATAAGTAAACATGACAATAATCAGCACAACCTGTAAATTGTAGCATAGACTTTCAACCCGTTTTTGGAGCTCCCCTTAACTCTTCAAAGGCATCACTGTTCAAAATGTAAATATGTGGGGAAGTAGCACAAAAATAGACAGTTCATATGTAGTACCCAATAGGGCAATCACTCACAGATCCATGGATATTGCGTTTCTGTTTCTTTTATTTCTTTAAAACCTAGTATAACAAACTTTCTTAAATAGTAGATACAGACACGGCATTCTGCAGTCTTTGCCTCTGTCTGACTCTCCCAGCCATGGATGTAATGACGTTTCGGGGGCGGACCCATACTACATACTCATACCCATACTACATATGAACTGTTTATTTATGTGCCGCACTGATGCCCCAGGACTGTACATGTCCTGTACGGGTAAGTCTAATCTAAGGTCTTATTTCACTTGGGAAAAATAAAAATAAAATCTACCAAACAGGATTTATCAAGGAGGTCGGGGGGGGGGGGGGGGTATTAAAGACAGCAATGTAACACTTTAGAAGGTAGGAAAAACATATAAGACAGGGAGGGGGTTAGAGATAGATTAGCAATAGGTGGGGACAGAAAAAAAATATGGAAGGCGGGAGCTACTCTTTAACACACACATCTCTGCACCCCCACCTCCACCCAACAGGTAACCTCTTGTTATTATTAAGAGACTGTGCCTCCATGTATTAAATGATGTTTCTCTGTGCTGGCGCCCATGAGAACATAAAATTGTTCTGCAAAGTCCTTATGCAGAACCTTGTACTTATACAGAACCATGAGCTACCGGGATGTGGATCCACTGGTCCCAGCTACACCTCAGGTGCTTTTCCCCAGCTAGTATCTCAGCTTACACTGTCCTCTGGATTGCAGCCACAATGTCCTGTACAATATATATGTATGTACAATTTCACTTTACTGGATAAAGTTAAGAATCCTCAATATTAATGGACTGTCCAGGAATGTTCCAAGCCATTCTGTCCCTCATCTGCTATCTGCTCACACACATCTCCCCCTCCACCCCCCTCCTCAGTCTCCTCACACAGATTTCCGCAACCCCCACCTATCCCTTACACACATCTCCACAGCTCACCTCCTTCCTATCCCCGTCCTCACGCAGGGAGACGCCAGGGGCTTGGAGAAGATGTGCGAGGGTCTTGTACCAGCAGCCCCCAGCTTCTCCGGCCCCGCAATAATTTTTAGCCCGCACCCTGCATAGGAAATGTGCTGGCAGCAACAGACTCCCCTTCCTCAGGCCTGGGCCCTTGGGCAGGACCCGAGTGTCAGACGTGCTGCACCACATAAAGTAGTGGCAGGGGGGGCTCGGTTGCAATTGCGGCCCTTGTGACCTCTATAGCTACGCCACTGCCACCAAATGACTGGGTGAGGAAGTAAAGCATTGGGCACTCATGACTAGACCACCAAACTACCTAACATCAAGGACACAATGCTACCAGATGATAAAGACAAGACCAGCAAACTAACAGTAACGTAACTACCAAACTACATGACCTAAGGAACTTGGTGGGACATTTATAAAAACCTGCCTAGAGGAAAAGTTGCACAGTTGCCCATAGCAACAAATCATCTTCTTTCATTTTTGAAGGAGCCTCTAAAAAAATGAAAGAAGCGATCTGATTGGTTGCTATGGGAAACTCAACAACTCAGCAACTTTTCCTCTGGACAGGTTTTGATAAATCTCCCCCTTGGACACTAAACTACATGATGCAGAAACGGGACTATTAAACTAAAGAACACCAGGGACTGGACTACCAACTACTTGATGCCAGGGACTGCAACACTAAATACTAGTATAAGGACGTGGGATACCAAATTACCAGACACCAGGGAATGCACCACCAAATAACTCACTCCGGGAATCAAAGGATCAAACCCCCCAACACCAGGGACTGGATTTCTAAATACCTGACACCAAAAACTTGGCAACAAATGACCTAACATTAGGGACTGGACCACCAACTACCTGACACTAGGGACTGTATCACCAACTAGCTGAAACCAGAGATTGGTCCACAAACCACCTGACACCAGAGATTGGACCACAAACCACCTGACACAAGAGATTGGACCACAAACCACCTGACACTAGGGGCTGTATCACTCACTACCTGACACCAGAGATTGGACCACCAACTACCTGACACCAGGGACTGGACCACCAATTACCTGACAGCGGGGACTGGACCACCTGACATCAAAGAGGAACACCAAAAATGGGGCCTGGGATATCAAACCACTGAAGACTACAAACTGTTCTTTTAAAACATTTTTAAATCTCCCCACTGATAAACTATAGATAGACATAAACTATATCTGACCTAGGTAAATATAACACATGCCATGAATAAAAAAAAGTATATTGTGCATAGGCAGGTGACAAACAGGTACCCACCACTCCAAAATTAACTATGGATTTGTAGATCAATAGTAAAGCATGCACATAAAAAATACATATATATTGTAGACAGGCAATCTCCACAATAACATGACGAAAGGTTGAAAAGTACAATGAAATATGGAGCTGACTAATGCATGTAAAATATCATGTACAGGGGAATTGCATGCTCATTATTAGACCACATTGCCAGAGGGGAGAATGAGGGGGAAAAAAATCACCGATTCCTGCTTTAAATAAATGACATATTGACTTTACTTCCAGGATTGTGCATGTATTAAAACACCATCAAACAATTAATAATAGGAAAAAAATTAAAAAATTGTGAAAAATATCATCGAAACATCACTTGTCCCTTGAATATTGGATCCATTTCCCAGTACTGTGGTGGTGGTAATTTACTTGGTCACGTTTGAGCGGCTTCTTCGTCAATCTTTATAGACAATAGGTAGCCTGGATTTATCTCTTGTTGCCGGTATAAGACTCCCATTATAAGACATAAGGAGAAAGGCTTCAGATCTTCATCCTTCCTTCATACGTGCAGCTTCTTCTAGTTTACATCATACATCATATACTAGAAGTAGCTTGGTGTCTCCAGAAGATCCCTCTCAAGTTCTAGCTCTCGGAGGTAAGGAAAGTATTTTTTTTATCATATCTATAGATGTCCTTTTTTTTATTTTATTGAAGTATTTATGGTATTTGTTTCTTTCAAAGCACCTTTTAAGTCCACGAAAACCTATAGATTCCCAAGGGACTAGGAACCTGAAATTCAGGGCATTGTCTGATAGGCTGGTGGTCACTCAATACTAGTGCCCCACAACTGCCCATATCTCAGCTTCCATGACAATAGGGTTAATACCATTGGGGTCAGCTTTTCTCCATAAATAGCACCACTCTTATCTATGGACTGTGTGTATTACTGCAGCTCTGCTCCACAGGGACGTGCACAGACATTTTGGGGGGCAGGGGCTCAAGTTGAAAAAAAGGGTACTTCTAATTAGAAAAAAAATGTTTGTAAAAACACAACACAATTACTGAGGTAAGGGACCTCCAGCAGTCATGTCACCTGAATGGGACCCGCATCACCCCACGGAGGTCCCAATCAGTGAGGGCATTATAGGGCAGGGGCTCAAGCCCCCTTTTGAGTCTATGTGTGCACGTCCCTGCTGCTCCATGCCCTTGAACATAGAGCTGCTTCATCTGTAGTCTCCAAACTGAAGACCTCCAGCTGTTGCAAAACTACAACTCCCAGCATGCCCGGACAGCCGTTGGCTGTCCGGGCATGCTGGGAGTTGTAGTTTTGCAACAGCTAGAGGTCCACAGTTTGGAGGCCACTCTGCAACGTCATACACAGCCTAACAAACCCCTTTATCGACATTCATTTTTATTTTCTCTGATAGAATAAGGTTTAGTTTATTGGTAATTTTATAGGCTACAAGTTTCGTTACATTGAAATGTTTTGCTTGCCCGATGCTTGGGAGGCTAAAAGAGGAATAATTGCTCTTTTAAAGATCATGACACAGTCTGCACCAAGGAGTAAAACGCAGCACTGGATGAAGGGACTGCAGGAATTTCACAAGAAGCATGGCTTTCCCCGGAAATATCTACTGAACTGCAGCCTTACAAAACGAATTACAGCTTGTCTGAACCCAAAAGTTGCAGGTGACAATTTACAGTAATTTTCGGTCACTCTCATGTATAAAAAAAAAATAAATAAATAAATAAATAATTAATAAATAATGATAAATAATTAAAAAATAACAAGATGGTGGTGAGCAGCACAACCCAAAAGTGCAAAACTGGTGTGGTGGGTGCCGTCAGTACAGTCCTTGTCAGGGTCTGTCTTGTTAGTTGCAAGAAATGAAATTCCGCAGCACTCCAATGGATAGTATTAAACAAACGGTGGTTTATTATCCCATAGCTTTGCTATGGAATAATAAACCACGGTTTGTTTAATATTACTATTGGAGTGCATGCGGAATTTCATTTCTTATATAGGTATATATAATTTTTTTTTTTTTACTTTTTGAGTTCATGGTAATTTTTGGTCAGTATGCGTCATACTGCATCAGATCTGTATGGGAACTTTTTGTGGCCCATAGAAAACAATGGATTGAATTTAAAAACATATGTTCCATATTTGCATAGTATTTGCATACTTTTTTTTTTTTTTTTTTTTAAATCATCCGTATTTCTCTAGCATTACAAAAACAGCAAAAATAGTTTATAATATATAATTGTGTCTCTTTCTCATTATATATGTAGCTATTGTGGGAGATTACCTCTGCAGAACTATCTATCTTCTATCCAGAGGTGTAACTTGTAGCTTCTGGGCCCCGATGCATAATCTGTAACAGGGCCCCATGTCTACCGTGTGCAATTTATACTGGTGTTTTCTTATGGGGCAGAGTTGTCTTCAAGGCCTCCTTGGGCACCAAGGCCCTATGGCAACTGCTACCTCTGCACCCCCTATAGTTACGCCCCTGCTTCTATCTATCTATCTATCTATCTATCTATCTATTTATTTTATCATCTATCTATCTATCTCATGTCCATCTTCCCATTAATATTAGTGTTGCTCGCGAATATTCGCAATGCAAATTTTATTTGTGAATATTGCATATTCGCGAATTCGCGAATATTCGCGAATATAGCACTATATATTCGTAATTACAATTTTTTTTATTTTCTTTTTTCACAGTACACATCGCAGTGATCATCCCTCTCTGCTTCCAGCTTGTGTGGTGTAAAGAAGGCTCTAATACTACTGTGTGAGACTGGCGTGTGAATTTGCGCATATGCAAAAATTTGCATATGTTAATTTTTGCATATGCAAATTTTTGTTTATGGTAATATACGCATATGCTCATTTTCGCATATGCTAATTTCCGCATACGCGAATTTTCGCATATGCGAAAATAATACGTAAATATTACGAATATGAGAATTTAGCGAATATATTATGAATATTCGTCCATATATTCGCGAAATATCGCAAATTCGAATATGGCCTATGCCGCTCAACACTAATTAATATCTATCTATCTACCTAATATTGACCTATCTACCTCATATCTATCTGCCTGCCTACCTATCTATCTTATATCTCTTTCTTTCTTTCTTTCTCCCCCCCCCCACCCCCCCTCTCTCTCTCTCTCTCATATCTTTTTATTGTTTATTTACTATAATAATTAAGAAATGAGAGAAGCTGGATCTCCTCTATGTTACCATAAATGTGTATGTGGATAAAGGTTGGTGGCAAGCTCAATGGGGGCCATTGTATGATATGCGTACATTGTACGTCATCTCTTGTGTAGAAACTATATATATATATATATATATATATATATATATATATATATATCTGGGTCATTGTAATTCTATACAACCAGCAAGTCCCAAGATTTCTCAGAATTCTCTTAGTTATAAAGTAAAAGGCTGCGAGGGGTAGCATTACCCCCTCTAGTGGAAGAATCAAGTCATGAGGACAGATAGCGTTTAGACTCAAAACTGAAATACAATACAAATACTTATTACAGTAAAAGAAATGTCATGCATCTGTTTTGTGTTGAAACATGTTAAAATACAAGCCATAATTTCAGGGATTAGTATGGTATAAAGGGGATGTGTTATAAAATGCTTTACAAAATTATTACTTTTTATTGCTGACAAACAATGATTTTGAATTGTGATTTTGAAATCTTACGTTAAAAACCTTCTGTAAGTTGGGACGACTACCATACGTTCTGTCTACATTGCTGATAGATGGTCACTTCCTCTAGGGCAGCGGTCTGTGGCCCTCCAGATGTTGCAAAACTACAACTCCCAGCATGGGAGTTGAAGTTTTGCAACATCTAGAGCAGTGGTCTTCAACCTGCGGACCTCCAGATGTTCCAAAACTACAACTCCCAGCATGCCCGGACAGCCATCGGCTGTCCGGGCATGCTGGGAGTTGTAGTTTTGAAACATCTGGAGGTCCGCAGGTTGAAGACCACTGATCTAGAGGGCCGCAGTTTGGAGACCACTGCTCTAGAGGAAGAAGAAATCGAACAATGATGATGTTGCACACCATTGTTATTTGCAATGTGAAATTACTTTGTATTATACAAATCTTAACCGTTCTTAATCAGTTATTAGATCTGAAAATCTACAAGGGACAAAAAAGAATAAAAATAAATATATATATAAAAAAAAAACATACTCACCTGCCCCAATCCCTGCTGTTTTATGCTTCTTCCTGGTTCCTTTGGTGTGTCGTCCCTGCAGGAACTGTCTGCTCATCCAGTCACTAGCTAAGGTTGGTCACTGGTGTGTCCAGCAGGGCCGGACTGGTACCGAAAATAGGCCTGGGCAATTTCAGACTAAGCAGCCAATTACAGAGCCACAAAGGGGAGGGGCCAAGTGTCCACTATAGTTGGGTATAATGAATAAAAAAGAGAAAAAAGGTAGTAAAGGGAGCGGGAACCTGATTTGATGCTGTGCCCTACAAACAATGATCTGGAGTATTAGGAGTATTAGTAAGAGGTTCTCTGTTTTGGGCAATCCTTACTTGCTAGGAGGGTCTTTTTATAATGAGCTGGTCACAAAGTATCCTCCTGCTGGGACCTCTGTTACCTGTGGGGAAACCTGGCCATAAACATTCAATTTCCCTGCAATGTCACCACAGGAGAAATGAGGCATTACACATGTCCATTAAATTCAGTGGATTGTCTATGTAATGCAGGACCTAATGGGTCCTCCACAGTGAACAATGACACTTGTAACTGCTCTTCACTTTGGCCATAAGGATCCTAAGAAGTGGAACATCCTCCCCCCTAAAAACTCAAAATTCCTTAATAGGGTGTATAGGTTATCTAAACTGGACAACCCCTTTAAAGGTATTTCCACCTTGAACATTTATGGCATATTCACAAGATATTCTGAACATGTAGGATTCCATAATGTCTTATAGATTGGCCCTAGGACAAACCATTTGTAGAGAATGGGGGAGTCCAGGCATTTGCTCAACATCTGCAAGTGTTTTAATTATACAGAAATGTCCAATATAGCAATGCCATTTAACCCAAGGATCAAGGAAGAGATGCGACAATGAGGCTTAAACTCACTGTCCCAGTTGGTTTAGGGCATGATTGCGTTAGGCTGGCCATACAAAATCTCCATTCTAGGCCAACCATTATCTGTAAATTACATGGGAACAATCTTTTGAACTGGCTGACTGCAAGAGTTATGTCTGTCAAAAGTGTGATCAGTCATGTTATATTTTTTTGGCTGTGGTCAGCTAGAAAAAAAAAGGTGGCCTATTTGGGCAACCATTTAAATCCACAGTGATCTGCCAGTTTCGTTTGGCAAGTTGCTTGCATGATTATTGGCATGTACAATCCCATTAGAACTTTGATTGGTTGTGTATGACCTATCAAAGTCCCATGTGTTTGGCCAGCTTTACTCCTCGCCTTTCTAGGAACCTTACGTTTCCATAAGCCATAAAACCCTAATGGGTCCTTTCACAGCTTACTGACTCTACTACACACAAGGATGGGAATACACTGGACTTTATCTTCTCTAGACTTTGCTCTGTCTCTAAATTCACTAATTCTCCTTTTGAGCTCTCTGACCACAACCTTCTCTCTTTCTCTATCAGTAACTCCTATCCTCTTCCGGACACTTCAACCTTGTACACTTACAGAAACCTGCGTGCCATAAACACTAGTCAATTTATAGACATTCTACAATTTTCACCTTTACCAATCTCTTCCCTCTCCTGCCCTAATCTAGCAGCCAAACATTACCATGACACCCTAAAGTCTGGATCAAATGGCACCCTCTAAAACACGAACCTCCCGACACAGACGGCAGCAACCCTGGCACACGCTAACAAGCCGCTTTCTCAGGCGATGCTCTAGGCGTGCTGAACGTCTGTGGAGGAAAACTAAGACTTCTTCAGACTATCTGCACTATAAATTCATGCTTAAATCCTTTTACTCCACTCTTCACCTCGCCAAACAAACATATTTTACCTCCCTCATCTCCTCTCAAAACCCCCTTTTGACACGTTCAACTCTCTCCTTCGGCCTAAAGTACAGACCCCAATCACTGATCTCTCTGCTGAAGACCTGGCCAAATACTTCAAAACTAAAATCGATGACATTCGTGATGAAATCCTCTCCCAGTCCACTAAAAGTTCTGATCCAATTCCCAGCCACGTCTCCTCTTCATCACTCTCAGTTTTTGAGCCTGTAACGGAGGATGAGGTTTCCAGGCTCCTCTCCTCTGCCCGCCCCACTACCTGCTCTAGTGACCCCATGCCTTCACACCTCATCCAGTCTCTCTCTCCTGCTATCAGCTGTCACCTAACTAAAAACTTTAACCTCTCCCTCTTTTCTGGGGTCATTCCCTTCTCCTTCAAACACTCTATCATAACCCCACTATTGAAAAAAACATCTCTGGACCCGTCCTGTGCAGCCAACTATCGACCCGTCTCAAATCTCCCCTTTATCTCCAAACTCCTGGAACGCTTGGTCTACTCCCGCCTTATCCGCTATCTCTCCGAGAACTCTCTCCTTCACCCCTTACAGTCTGGTTTCCGCTCCCTTCACTCCACAGAAACGGCCCTAACCAAAGTCACTGACAATCTTCTGACGGCCAAATCAAAGGGCAATCTCTCTTTACTGATTCTCTTGGACCTGTCTGCGCCTTTTGACACTGTGGATCACCAACTCCTCCTCAGTAGTCTCCGCTCCATCGGTCTCAAGGACTCTGCTCTCGCCGGGTTTTCCTCCTATCTCTCTGGCCGCTTCTTTGTGTTTCGTTTTCTGGCTCTACTTCTTCTCCTCTTCCCCTTGCTGTCAGGGTTCCCCAGGGATCGGTCCTGGGTCCTCTACTCTTTTCACTCTACACATCCCCCATTGGAAAAACCATCAGTAGATTTGGTTTCCAGGACCACCTCTACGCTGATGACACCCAACTCTATACCTCCAACTCTATACCTCCAACATCACCCCTGCACTCCTACAGAATACCAGTGACTGTCTCTCTGCCGTCTCAGACATCATGTCCTCTTTATATCTGAAACTAAATCTTTCTAAAACAGAACTTCTTGTCTTTTCTCCATCAACTGATACTGTACCTAACCCTGACATTTCCATCTCGGTATGTGGTACTACCATAACTCCCGGGCAGCAGGTTCGCTGTCTTGGAGTTATACTTGACTCTGATCTGTCTTTCACTCCCCATATTCAGTCTCTTTCATGTTCTTGTCACCTGCATCTCAAAAACATTTCAAGAATCCGCCCATTTCTCACTACTGAAACTGCTAAAACTCTCATTATTGCTTTGATTCACTCCCGCCTGGACTACTGTAACTCTTTACTAATAGGCTTTCCTTTCTCCAAACTCTCTCCTCTCCAGTCCATCCTTAATGCCGCAGCCAGACTCATCTTCCTCTCCAGCCGCTACACCGACGCCTCCTCCCTGTGCCAGTCACTACACTGGTTACCAATTCAGTCCAGAATACAGTACAAAATCCTCAGTCTCACACACAAAGCTCTTCACAATGCTGCACCTCCCAACATCTCCTCTCTCATCTCAGTCTACCATCCTACACGTTCTCTCTCCGATCTGCTAATGATCTCACACTAACATCTTCTATAATCCGAACTTCTCACTCCCGTCTCCAAGACTTCACTCGTGCTGCACCGGTTCTGCTATCCCTCAATCCCTCAGACTCAACAACAACATCCATAGTTTCAAACGTGGCCTAAAAACACATCTCTTCAGACAGGCCTACAACAGTCTCTAATTGGCCTCAACATATCCTCAACATATCCTCAACATATCCTCAACATATCCCCAACATATCCCCAACATATCCCCAACATATCCTCAACATATCCTCAACATATCCCCAACATATCCTCAACATATCCCCAACATATCCCCAACATATCCTCAATATATCCCCACACCTCTTGTTTGAATAGTTATTGTGTCATTTTATGTCTGATACTTGTCTTTGTTTGTACCCCATAATTGTAAGCGCTGCGGAATCTGTAGGCGCTATATAAATAAATAAATAAAGGAATAACTTAAAGGGGTACTCCGGTGGAAAACATTTTTTTTTTAAATCAACTGGTGCCAGAAAGTTAAACTTTCTGTATTTGTAAATTACGTCTATATAAAAATTGTTACCCTTCCAGTACTTATTAGCAGCTGTATGCTACAGAAGAAATTCTTTTCTTTTTGAATTTCTTTTTTGTCTTGTCCACAGTGCTCTTTGCTGACACCTGATGCCCATATCAGGAACTGTCCAAAGCAGGAGAAAATCCCCATAGCAAACCTATTCTGCTCTGGACAGTTCCTTAAACGGACAGAGGTGTCAGCAGAGAGCACTGTGGACAAGACAAAAAAGAAATTCAAAAAGAAAAGAATTTCCTCTGTAGCATACAGCTGCTAATAAGTACTAAAAGGATTAAGATCTTTAAATGGGCACTCTCATTAAAACTCATTTTTGCTATTGCACTTCTTTAGGTAAACACAAAATATTTCTAATATACTTTGTTTAAAAAAAATGAAGTTTTCTATGTTTTATTTGTGTATGAGATGGGGGAAAATGTATTTTCACCGGTGTACCCCTTTAAAGCGTTACTGTAGTTAGAAACAACTTTTTTTCCATTTTTTAAAAAGCAAATCATTTCCTTATATACTTCATTAAAAAAATTAATTGCTAAAGATGTGAAAAAAGGGTTTAAATAATGGCTATGTTTTTATAAATTTGCAATTGAACCCTTAAATTCCAGCCTTTTTGGTCCCTCAAAGAAATGGACTAGCCCCTTAACGACAATGGACGTAAATGTACGTCATGGTGACGTGGTACTTAGCACACCGATATCAGCAGCCAGGGACCCGCAGGTAATGGCGGACATCCGCGATTGTGCGGATGTCCGCCATTAACCCCTCCGATGCCGTGATCAATACAGATCACGGCATCTGCGGCATTGCGGTAGTTTGAATGGACGATCGGATCGCCCGCAGCGCTGCCGCGGGGATCCGATCATCCAGCATGGCGGCCGGAGGTCCCCTCGCCTTGCTCCGGCCGTATCCCGGGGTCTTTTGCTCTGGTCTGAGATCGAGCAGACCAGAGCAGAAGATCACCGATAATACTGAGCAGTGCTGTGTCCTATACATAGCACTGCACAGTATTAGCAATCAACTGATTGCTATGAATAGTCCCCTATGGGGACATAAAATGTGTAAAAAAAAAAGTAACGTCCGTTTTTCCCCATTTTACCCCCCAAAAAGCGTAAAAAAAATTAATACACATATTTGGTATTGCCATGTGCATAAAAGTATGAACTATTAAAATATATTGTTAATTATCCCGTACGGTGAACGGCGTAAATGTAAAAAAATAAAAAAAAAAGTCCAAAATTGCTGATTTTTTGTCACATTTTATTAAAAAAAAAATTTATAAAAAATTTATAAAAAGTAAAGCCTAAGCTAAAGTGGTACTGATAAAAACTAAAGATCATGGCGCAAAAAATGAGCCCTCATATCACCCCATATACGGAAAAATCAGAAAGTTATAGGTGGTCAAAATAGGGCAATTTCAAACATACTTATTTTGTTAAAATGGTTTGAGATTTTTTTTAAGCGGTACAATTATATAAAAGCATATAACATGGGTACCATTTTAATCGTATTGACCCACAGAATAAAGAAAACATGTCATTTTTACCGGAAAGTGTACAGCGGGAAAACAAAACCTTCCAAAATTTGCTAAATTGCGGTTTTCTTTTCAATTTTCCCACATAAATAATATTTGTTTGGTTGCGCCATACATTTTATGGTAAAATAAGTGATGGCATTACAAAGTACAATTGGTGACACAAAAAACAAGCCCTCATATGGGTCTGTGGATGGAAATATAAGAGAGTTATGATTTTTAGAAGGTGAGGAGGA
Organism: Hyla sarda; assembly: GCF_029499605.1. Taxonomy (NCBI): domain Eukaryota; kingdom Metazoa; phylum Chordata; class Amphibia; order Anura; family Hylidae; genus Hyla; species Hyla sarda. The sequence continues at coordinate 69,052,018 of NC_079189.1, read as the reverse complement.
AAAAACGAAAATGCAAAAATGAAATTGGTCCGGTCCTTAACCCCTTCCCGCAGAATGTCATATATAAACGCCGGGTTGTGCAGTGCGTTCGCGCATCCCGGCGTTTATAAATGACATGCAGTTAACCCGGCGATGCGCAGCATCGCACGGGTTAACTGGCAGAAGTCCCGCTGTTTCCAGCAGGGGACAACTTCTGCTTCACCCCCAGGACCATCAATTGATGGTCCTGGTCAGCGATCACTGTGATTGGTCCCTGTGGACCAATCACAGTGATCTGGGGTGAAAGTTCAGATCCCCCGCACTGCCCGCCCCTGGAAGTCGGGCAGAACGGGGGACGAAGGCTGCAGGGGCTCGCGGGGACCTGCGGCATTCGGGGGGGAACACGTGGGGACCGGCGGACTTACCTGATTCAGCGGCAGGACCGAGGAGCAGCGCGGGACCGGCCACGTGGACGAGCAGCGACGGGTAAGTATGTGGTCCTCAGAGGCAGCAGTGAAGATCTTCACTGCTGCTTCTAGGAGTCTGAAAACTACAACTCCCAGCATGCCTAGACAGCCTTTGGCTGCCTAGGCATGCTGGTAGTTGTAGTTTTGCAACATCTGGAGGGCCTCAGTTTGGAGACCATTGTATAATGGTCTCCAATCTGTGCTCTTCCAGCTGTTGCAAAACTACAACTCCCAGCATGCACTGACTGTCCAGGCATGCTGGGAGTTTTAGTTCAGCAACATCTGGCCCTTCAGATGTTGCCGAACTACAACTCCCAGCATGCCCTTCAGCTGTCTGGGCATGCTGGGAGTTGTAGTTTTGCAACAGCTGGAGACACACTGGTTGGGAAACATTGTTTCTAACTCAGTGTTTCCTAACCTGTGTGCCTCCAGCTGTTGCAAAACTATAACTCCCAGCATGCACTAAAAGACCATGCATGCTGGGAGTTGTGGTTTTGCAACAGCTGATGCAAGCCCCCCCCTTCCCCCCCCCCCCCCCGCCACGCCACCCCCGTGAATGTACAGGGTACATTCACATGGGCGAGGCTTTTACAGTGGGTTTCTCGCATCTTGAGATGCAGCAAATTTTGCGCTGGGAAACTCGCTGTAATCCCCCGCCCATGTGACTGTACCCTAAAAACACTACACTACACTAACACAAAATAAAATAAAAAGTTAAAAACACTACATATACACATACCCTTACACAGCCCCCCTCCCCCAATAAGAACGTCCGGTACACCACTGTTTCCAAAGCAGAGCCTCCAGCTGTTGAAAAACAACAACTCCCAGTATTGTCGGACAGCCGTTGACTGTCCAGGCATGCTGGGAGTTTTGCAACAGCTGGAGGCACCCTGTTTGGGAATCACTGGCGTAGAATACCCCTATGTCCACCCCTATGCAAATCCCTAATTTAGGCCTCAAATGCACATGGCGCTCTCACTTTGGAGCCCTGTCGTATTTCAGGGCAACAGTTTAGGGCGACATATGGGGTATCGCTGTACTCGGGAGAAATTGCGTTACAAGGTTTGGGGGGCTTTTTCTTCTTTAACCCTTCATGAAAAGGCAATGTTGGGGTCTACACCAGAATGTTAGTGTAAAATATTTTTATTTTTTACACTAACATGCTGATGTTGCCCTATACTTTACATTTTCACAAGAGGTAAAAGGGAAAAAAGCCCCCCAAAATTTGTAACGCAATTTCTCCCGACTACAGAGATACCCCATATGTGAGCGCAAAGTGCTCTGGGGGCGCACAACAAGGCCCAGAAGGGAGAACGCACCATGTACATTTGAGGTGATTTGCACAGGGGTGGCTGATTGTTACAGCGGTTTTGACAAACGCAAAAAAAAAACCCACATGTGACCCCATTTCGGAAACGACACCCCTCACGGAATGTAATGAGGGATGCAGTGAGAATTTACCCCCCACAGGTGTCTGACGGATCTTTGGAACAGTGGTCCATGAAAATGAAAACTTGTACAGCCCACTGTTCCAAAGATCTGTCAGACACCAGTGGGGGGCAAATGCTCACTGTACCCCTTGTTACGTTCCTCAAGGGGTCTAGTTTCCAAAATGGTATGCCATGTGTGTTTTTTTTTTGCTGTTCTGGCACCTTAGGGGCTTCCTAAATGCGACATGCCCCCCGAGCAAAATTTGCTCTCAAAAAGCCAAATATGACTCCTTCTCTTCTGAGCATTGTAGTTCGCCCATAGTGCACTTCAGGTCAACTTATGGGGTACCTCCATACTCAGAAGAGATGGGGTTACAAATTTTGGGGGGTATTTTCTGCTATTAACCCTTAAAAAAAAGGTGAAATTAGGGGGGAAACACACATTTTAGTGGAATTTTTTTTTTTTTTTTTTTACATATGCAAAAGTCATGAAACACCTGTGGGGTAATAAGGCTCACTTTATTCCTTATTACATTCCTCAAGGGGTCTAGTTTCCAAAATGGTATGCCATGTGGGTATTTTTTGCTGTTCTGGCACCATAGGGGCTTCCTAAATGCGACATGCCCCCCGAGCAAAATTTGCTCTCAAAAAGCCAAATATGACTCCTTCTCTTCTGAGCATTGTAGTTCACCCATAGTGCACTTCAGGTCAACTTATGGGGTACCTCCATACTCAGAAGAGAAGGGGTTACAAATATTGGGGGGTATTTCCTGCTATTGACCCTTGGAAAAATGTGAAATTTGGGGGGAAACACACATTTTAGTGAAATTTTTTTTTTTTTTTTTACATATGCAAAAGTCGTGAAACACCTGTGGGGTATTAAGGCTCACTTTATTCCTTGTTACGTACCTCAAGGGGTCTAGTTTCCAAAATGGTATGCCATGTGAGGGTTTTTTGCTGTTCTGGCACCATAAGGGCTTCCTAAATGCAACATGCCCCCAAAAACCATTTCAGAAAAACGTACTCTCCAAAATCCCCTTATCGCTCTTTCCCTTCTGAGCCCTCTACTGCGCCCGCCGAACACTTTACATAGACATATGAGGTATGTGCTTACTCGAGAGAAATTGGGCTACAAATATAAGTATACATTTTCTCCTTTTACCCCTTGTAAAAATGTAAAAATTGGGTCTACAAGAACATGCGAGTGTAAAAAATGAAGATTGTGAATTTTCTCCTTCACTTTGCTTCTATTCCTGTGAAACACCTAAAGGGTTAAAATGATGACTGAATGTCATTTTGAATACTTTGGGGGGTGCAGTTTTTATAATGGGGTCTTTTGTGGGGTATTTCTAATAAGAAGACCCTTCAAATCCACTTCAAACCTGAACTGGTCCCTGAAAAATAGTGAGTTTGAAAATTTTGTGAAAAATTGGAAAATTGCTGCTGAACTTTGAAGCCCTCTGGTGTCTTCCAAAAGTAAAAACTCGTCACTTTTATGATGCAGACATAAAGTAGACATATTGTATATGTGAATAAAAAATTTTTTTATTTGTAATATACATTTTCCTTACAAGCAGAGAGCTTCAAAGTTAGAAAAATGCAAAATTTTCAAATTTTTCATCAAATTTTAGGATTTTTCACAAGGAAAGGATGCAAGTTACCACAAAAATTTACCACCATGTTAAAGTAGAATATGTCACGAAAAAACAATCTCAGAATCAGAATGATAACTAAAAGCATTCCAGAGTTATTAATGTTTAAAGTGACAGTGGTCAGATGTGCAAAAAACGCTCTGGTCCTTAAGGCCAAAATGGGCTTGGTCCTGAAGGGGTTAAGGCCAAAATGGGCTTGGTCCTTAAGGGGATAAGGACGCAGCCATTTTTTGCAAATCTTACCTCTGTCACTGTAAGCATTAATAACTCTGGGATGCTTTAACATATTAATTTGATTCCGAGATTGTTTTTTCGTGACATATTCTACTTCATGTTAGTGGTGCATTTTTGTCGATACTTGCATCATTTTCTGGTGAAAATTAGAAAATGTAATGAAAAATTTGAAAATTTCGAATTTTTCTAACTTTGAAGCTCTCTGCTTGTAAAGAAAGTGGACATTTTAAATAAATTATAAATTGATTCACATATGCAATATGTCTAGTTTGTGTTTGCATCATAAAGTTGACATGTTTTTACTTTTTGAAGACATTGGAGGGCTACAAAGTTTAGCAGAAATATTCAAATTTTCACAAAAATTTCAAAATCGGAATTTTTCAGGGACCAGTTCAGTTTCAAAGTGAATTTGAGGGTCTTTATGTTAGAAATACCCCATGAATGGACCCCATTATGAAAAATGCACCCCTTAAAGTATTCAAAATGACATTCATAAAGTTTGCTAACCCTTCAGGTGTTTCACAGGAATAGCAGCAAAGTGCTCATTTTTTACACTAAAATGTTCTTGTAGACCCATATTTGTCATTTTAACAAGGGGTAATAGGTAAAAAAGTCCTCCAATATTTGTAACCCCATTTATTCAGTAAGGAAATACCTCATATGTGCAAATCCCCAATTTAGGCCTCAAATGCACATGGCGCTCTCTCGCTTCGTAGCCATGTCGTATTTCAAGGCAACAGTTTAGGGCCACATATGAGGTATTTCCGTACTCGGGAGAAATTGTGTTACAAATTTTGCTGGGCTTTTTCTTCTTCTTCCTCCGAGGCCAAAATATCCTACGGCAGTGTTCCCCAAACAGGGTGCCTCCAGTTATTGAAAAAATACAACTCCCAGCATGCTCGGACAGCTGAAGGACTTGATGGAAGTTATAGTTTTGCAACATCTGGCCCTTTAGATGTTGCTGAACTACAATGCTCACTATGCTGGACAGTCATGGCATGATGGGAGTTGTAGTTTTGGAACATCTGGAGGGCTACAGTTTGGAGAACACTATACAGTGGTCTCTAAACTGTAGCCCTCCAGATGTTGCAAAACTTCAACTCCCAGCATGCCCAGACAGCATTTGGCTGTATGGGAATGCTGGAAGTTGTACTTGTGAAACTACAAGGCAGCAGTGAAGATCACTTACCAGATCTTCACTGTTGCTTCTGTCTCTGCCATCGATCCTCACTGCCAATCCTCACCTCTGCCTGCCACCGGTCCCCCTTCTTCACCGGCCCGCAGCTGTTGCTGCCATTTTCCCCCGCTCTGTCTGGACTTCCAGGGGTGGGCAGAGTGAGGGATCTCACCTTTAATCCCCCCCCCCCCCCCGCCCTGCCCTGTGATTGGCCGGTCAGTCCTGACCGGCAAATCGCAGGGGATAGGAGGAGATGGCACACCTGCCACTTCGCTCCTATCCTGTAGGACAGGGGTCTCAAACTGGTGGCCCTCCAGATGTTCTAAAACTTCAACTCCCAGCATTCCTGACAGCCATGAGCTGCAGCAAATAACTGTCTGGGCATGTCCAGGCATGCTGGGAGTTGAAGTTTTGCAAAATCTGCAGGGCCACCAGTTTGAGACCCCTGCTTTAGGATGATCAGGGCTGTCATTTTGATCGGAGACCGGATCAGCCTGGAAAAGCCGTGATTCGCCTGTCAGAATTGACCGGCGAATCACAGCAATCGCTGACAAGGGAGGTCTCAGGACCCCCCTGGGCAATATCCCGGGATGGCTGCTGATAGACATCAGCAGTCATCTCGTTCCGATCACCGTGTCCAGAGACGTTGTGATCAAAGGATGCAGCGCCGTACATTTACAACGCTAAGCAGCCCCGTACATTTACAACGCTCGTCCTTAAGGGGCTAAAATATCTGGGGGTAGGGGGGGAGGTAGGTGTGGTTATCTCCATTATATGCCTCAGAGCATAGACAAGATGCAGACAGCCTGCAGTCTTTAAAGGGGTACTCCGGTGGAAAACGTATTTTTTTTTTTTAAATCAACTGGTGCCAGAAAGTTAAACAGATTTGTAAATTACTTCTATTAAAAAATCTTAATCCTCCCAGTACTTATTAGCTGCTAAATACTACAGAGGAAATTTTTTTCTTTTTTGAACACAGTGCTCTGCTGAAATCATGACCACAGTGCTCTCTACTGACATCTCTGTCCATTTTAGGAACTGTCCAGAGCAGCATATGTTTTCTATGGGGATTTTCTCCTATACTGGACAGTTCTTAAAATGGACAGAGATGTCAGCAGAGAGCACTGTGGTCATGATGTCAGTAGAGAGCTCTGTGTTCCAAAAAGAAAATAATTTCCTCTGTTGTATTTAGTATCTTAATCCTTGCAGTACTAATAAGTACTGGAAGGATTAAGATTTTTTATAGAAGTAATTCACAAATCTGTTTATCTTTCTGGCACCAGTTGATTAGAAAAAAAGTTTTCCAAAGGAGTACCCTTTTTAGAAGAGCATTTCCATGCCCAGTGACCAACAACACAAGGTGCTAAACTATAATTTATGTGCAAAATGGTTTATCTTTGGTCATTTTATGAACTTTTTTCTTGTGTATTTGCACCATATAGGTTCCACATGGCTGACTGAGGGTTAAACAAATCATGCACAAAGCTGGGGTCACAACACTGTGAAAATATAAAAATGTTCATTTTTTTTGCTCAAAATGCAGGTTTTTATTCTGTCCTTGCACCAAATAGTTTCACATGGCTGCATTAGAGCTATATAGAGCATGCATTTAGGCAGAAAATGTTGCAAATGTAAAAGTGTTGGTGCAAACGTCATGACAGGTGAGGGAGGGAAGAGGAGAGGAGCTCATCATACTCCAGGGGAAATGCCCCCAGCCTCTCAGAGAAATTCAGAAAGGCTCATTACTGTAGTACATAGATCAAAAGGCATTTTACATATCAATATGTCATAGCCACCAATAACAACACACACACAGCAAGTCCTTAAAGAAGTTCACTTTCCCAATTAAATGCTTCCCTTATCGCGCCCTCCACAGGATGGGTAATTTTGGCAATCTCATCTGCATGGTGTGCGTCACCTGTATTACTGAATAATTTGGATAAATGAACCATCCGTGGGTAATCACATTCCCTTAACTACATTTGGGCAGTGGTACATGAAAAATGAGAAAAAGCTTTGTGCCTCGTCCTTTTCTGGACCTTGTCACTAGCTCTGCCCCTGATCCATGCTGATACTTATTACTTACATCACAACCCTCTGAAAGCAGATCCCATTTACTAAGAAGCTGTCACGTATGATTAGGCTTTTGTACATGAATTTGTGCAGAGGCTTCCACGAGAAAATAAATTAGGCAGCAAAAAAGGTGTTTCCATTGTAAAGGCAGGTAAGGGAACAATGCACACTTCAGCTCCTGCTGACCTACTTCTCCTATAATGCTTAGCCGGACTGTTGCCACCTCTATTCTGAGTGCTTTTTGGTTCTGTGATTTTTTTTTCTTCTTAATACTGTATGCCTTAAGTCTACTGCCTACATCTTATACTCACTGGTCTGCAATAATGAAAAATGTTACCCTCTAGAAAGACCCTATCAGAAGTTCCATTAGATATTTTATTAACTTGTGAGCAAGACTATGCCTTGGAGAAGTAACCGGTGTCAAAGCATTATTATACACTTCAGTAAGTATACTGGACTAAGGTCAGGATACTAGTAATACCAATTACACACGCGATATGGACCATGTAACAACACATGGGATGGGAAATAAGAAGCTTCTGTCACTCAACTCCTATGGGCAGGGGAGAAGAAGACATTGCTTTCTTTTTACTACAGTCCCATGTAAAAGATAATACTTAGGCTGTGGATCTATCTCAGTTTAACCCCTTAAGGACGCAGCCCTTTTTCACCTTAAGGACTGAGCGCTTTTTCGCAATTCTGACCACCATCACTTTACGCATTAATAACTCTAAAACACTTTTACTGAATATTCTGATTCTGAGATAGTTTTTTCGTGACATATTCTATTTTATTTTGGTGGTAAATTTTCGTCGTTACTTGCATCCTTTTTTGGTGAAAAATCCCTAAATTTCATGAAAATTTAGCATTTTTCTAACTTTGAAGCTCTCTGCTTGTAAGGAAAAGGGATATTCCAAAGAAATGATATATTGATTCACAAATACAATATGTCTACTTTATGTTGGCATAATAAAATGGACATATTTTTACTTTTTGAAAAAAATAGAGGGTTTCAAAGAATATTTCATGAAAATTGCAAAATCTGAAGGGACAGATGTTACAGAACTACAACTCCCAGCATGCCTGGGCAGTCTAGGCATGCAGAGAGTTGTAGACATAGCCTGGAGGTGGCAGAAGCATGAGGAGACCATATAGTGGCTTACTGACACAGCTTGACCATAGGGTGGCACAATAATACAGTCTGGAGGTGGCGGCAGCCTATGTAGGCAACAGTGTGGCACAATTTTAGAGTAGTTTGTCAGTTTGTACTCCCTCTCAGTGCTGCAGGCCTGACCCGGGAGGGCTACTGGATAGATCCTGCCGGTATCAAAGACTTGACGATTGATATCAAGCCATGCACGTCTAAGTAAGCACGGCTGGTACTGCAAAATTGCATATCAAACTTTGAATGTTTCATTTAATCAGTTATGATTTAATTTTCTCGCGCCAACCTGTTTATTTGGATTCTTGGGGTAATTCCAAAGATAACATATGAGGACTAGCGATGATCAAATTTTATGAAAATCTTCATTTGTCCTATTAACAGAATTTTCTGGAAAATTTTTGTTTGATTTTGTTTGATATGAATTTGTTTTGGTCCAAAAGCTATAAAAAACTGACATGAGCCAGTGGAGACCAAATGGTGGCAGAATGACACAGCCTGGAGGTGGCAGCAGCATGAGGAGACCATATAGTGGCTGAATGAAACAGTGTGGAGGTGGCGGCAGCATGAGGAGACCATATAGTGGCTGAATGACACAGCATGGAGGTGGCGGAAGCATGAGGAGACCATATAGTGCCTGAAAGACACAGCGTGGAGGAGGTGACAGCATGAGGAGAGCATATAGGGGCTGAATGACATATCCTGGAGGTGGCGGAAGCATGAGGAGACCATATAGTGGCTTAATGACACAGCCTGGAGTTGGCGGCAGCATGAGGAGAACATATAGTGGCTGAATGACACAGCCTGTAGGTGGCAAAAGCATGAAGAGAACATATAGTTGCTGAATGACACAGCCTGGAGTTGGCAGCAGCATATAGTGGCTGAATGACACAGTCTGGCGTTTGCGGCAGCATGAGGAGAACATATAGTGGCTGAACGACACAGCCTGGAGGTAGTGGAAGCATGAGGAGAACATATAGTGGCTGAATGACACAGTGTGGAGGTGGCGGGAGCATGAGGAGACCATATAGTATCTGAATAACACAGAATGGAGGTGGTGGCAGCATGAGGAGAACATAAAGTGGCTGAATGACACAGCCTGAAATTGGCGGCTGCATGAGGAGAACATATAGTTTCTGAATGACAGCCTGGAGATGGAGGAAGCATGAGGAGACCATATAGTGGCTGAATGACACAGCATGGAGGTGGCGGCAGCATGAGAAGAACATATGGTGGCAGTATGAGACAGCTTGGAGCTGACATGAGCATAAGGAGAACATATGGTGGCAGAATGAGACAGCCTGGAACTGGAATCAGCATGAGGAGAACATATGGTGGCAGAATGAGACAGCCTGGAGGTGGCAGCAGCACCATCAGGAGTCCTGAAAGTGACCCAGTGACAGAGTGGTAAGGTGGGTGGCAATACCAGTACCCCGTGATGAAGGTGGGTGAAAAATGGAGAACTTGGTATCAGATGTGTGGCATCAGGCGGGTGGCAGGATCACAATAGTAGCTGAGGTAGGTAGGCAGAAGAAAGCGGTCTCTTTTGTAAAATTGTTAGTGTGCACAAGTAAGTATTGAGAATATGCATTACGTAAAACTTTAATAATATGCTTATGATTAAAAAAAAAATGGACCCAACATTTTTTTTTAAATCAAACAAAAAGTTAAGGTGTGCAAAAAACACCATGTGCCACCTACACCACCAAGTGTTGATGTGATTCAAAGACCTCTAAAAGGTGGAAGGGAACAACATATTGTCCATTGTAGCAGGTGGGGATAAAAACTTCCCCTGTAAGGCCCTACTCTCGCCCTATTAATTCCCTTCTTGGCAATTGTTACTCACCCTAAAATGGGCGGCCCCACACAGGAAACTCTCTATTTCCACCTAAAAACCCTAGGAAATGGCAGTGTTTGTAGGGGAAATAGGGAGAGGTTCGCTATGCGGTTGAAGAAAGGTACTCAACAGTGACTGTAGACTCAGGCTGCTGCTGATGAGGCTGGTACTGCTCCTGCCACCCCACCCCTCTCCAGCAGCCATGGCAGTGGAAGGTGAGCACAGAGGCCCCCCTAATCAGACCTGTGAGAGGATGGACGATGGCGCAGATAGGCATCAGCCAACTGACTCTGTAGTAGGTCAGTTTGTCCTCCCTCTTAGGGGGTGTATAAAAGGCCCCCATTTTGTGGTGGTAGCGAGGGTGTAATAAGGTGGAGAGCCAGAAGTCATGGTGACAATTTGGCGGTCACTACGAAGGCAAGTGAGCATGCATCGTGCCATTTGTGCAAATGACATGGAGGGACTCCCTGCCTCCATCTCCACTGGCTATTGCCACAGTATTTCTGGGTCCTCTGTCTCGCCTTCCTCATAGCCCTCTAGCTCCTCCTGCTCCTACTCCTACTAGAAAAACCGCCTATCTCGCGAAACCTAAACTGTGATCCACTGTGCCCTTCCCCTCCTCCTCCTACTCCAGTTCAGCCCCCACATAGCTCATGTGGCCGTGAGATGTAGGTGCCACGTCTCCAGTGCCCTGACCATCCATCGTTTCCAACACGTGTTGTAGTAGATGAAGCAGTGGAATGACACTGTTCATCCCATAATCCTGGCGATTTACTAATAATGTGGCTTCCTCTTAGGGCCTGAGCAAACGGCAGGTGTCACGTATGAGCTGCCACTGGTTGACATTGAAGTTACACAGGGGAGTCCCCCTATCTGCTTGGATCATCAAGAAATCGGTGATGGCTTTTCTCTGTTCGTATAGTCGGTCCAACATATGGAGGATGGAATTTCAATGTGTGGAAACGTTGTGAATCAGACTTTATTGGGGGATGCCGTTTTGATGCTGCAGCGAGGGTGTGCTTTGCAGTGTACAAGTGGCTGAAGTGCATGAAAAGTTTCCTTACCATTGTTAGGATGTCTTGCAGATAGGGGGAACACTTCAGGAACCGCTTGATAACCAGATTGAACATGTGTGCCATGCAGGGCGCATGTCTCTGGCTTCCTTGTTGTAGCGCAGACAAGATGTTCTTCCCGTTGTCAGTCACCATGGTTCCCATTTCCAGTTTTCGTGGAGTAAGCCCTGCTCCGATTTCTTTATGAATGACTTTTAGCAGTTTCTCCCCTGTGTGACTCCGTTCACCAAAGGCAAATCATGTGAAGAACAGCATGACACCACTGTGCTCTGCACACATGTTATGCTGAAGGGACACTGAGACTTGTCCATGCAGTGGAGGCTGAGGACACGGTGGAGGATGAGGAGGTGGAGTCGCACACTGTCACAGGACTAATGGCCTGAGAGTGTGGAGGAGGAAGCCGCGTGACCTGTCCAAGTTTCTGTTGTGGCTGTGCAGGAACCACATACACCTAATGGGCCATAAAGGACATGTATTGTCCCTGACCGTAGTTACAGCTCCACACGTCTGCGCTGCGGTGCACTTTGGTACACACCGACAGGCTCAAGGACTGGCCCACCTTCTATTTCACAAAATCCTGCAGGGCTGGTACTGCCTTCTTCGCAAAGAAATGACGGCTTGGGACTTTCCACCTCGGCTCGGCACAAGCCATCAGTTCTCTGAAAGGTGCAGAGTCCACCACTTGAAAAGGGAGGGACTGCAGCACCAGAAACTTGGACAGGAGCACATTCAGCTTCTGTGCCATTGGATGAGTGGGTGCATACTGTTGTCTCTTGGACATGTCTTCACTGATGGATTGCTGGCAGAATGACTGACTCGAAGTAGGAGGAGCAGGAGCATCTGGAGCAAAAGAAGATGGGTTTGACACACAGCTCCCTTCAGCTGAGGAGCTTTTGCTGGCTGAAACAGGGAGCGGCATGCCACTGGGTGATGCAGCAGGCTGGAACACAATATCAGAGCTACAGTTCTCCCAGGCCGCTTTATGGAGAAGCTGCATATGTTGACGCAGGGCTGTGGTGCCAACATTGGGACCATGGCCACGCTTCCCCTTCTGCCAACACATCTTGCATGTGGTCATGTTAACCTACTCCAGATGCTTGATGAAAAACTGCCGCACTGCCGAGTAGCTGATTTTCCCACCAACAGTCCACACTGATTGACTGCTACTGCACCTGACTCCAGGGACCCCTGTTCCACTACCTACCAGGAAGGTAGGCTGCCGTGAAGCAGGTGGACTACCCCGGGAAAGTTTGGCTCCAGACTTTCCACTTCTGCCACCATGCTGACTGCCAACCATGCTACCACCTTGCTGGCTCAGCTGCTGCCTCATGGGCAACCTGCAACCCTCTTCTCCTGATGATGATGAAGCCCTTCTATGATCGGCTTCATCATCATCGAGTTGTGTCTGCACGTCACTGATGTCCTCCTCAGGTTCCTCAACAGTGTCTGCTTTAGCTGAACGCTCGCAACACCACCTCCCCCACCCCTCTCATCACTACTTTTGTGCCTAGCAGAGGAAGCGGCAGATGTCTCCTACACTTCTTGGCTGAGCAGCAGCTGTTGACTGTCCTCTAGATCTTCCTCACTAAATAGTGGAGCTGAACCTACAGCATAAGATACTTCTGTGGGGGAGGGAACAGCATAGGACAGAGGCAATAGGAGGACAGGGACTGCTCCCGGGCCATGCCAACTGAGGGTTGTGTCTGAGGAACCCACCGACTGTTACTGGGGGTGTCAGATATCACTTGTGATGAAGTGGATGACCGTGTTAACCAATCGATGATGGCAGATGGGTTGCTGGCCGAGACACAACCACTATCTGATACCGGGAGTTCAGGACTCTCGCTGCAACTCCTGCTGCCACTCGCCCCTAGGCTGCTGCAACCTCTGCCTGATGAATTTAGGCCTCGGCCACTCCTCTATGCACATCCTGGCACTTCTCTGCCTGACATATTTAGTGCATGTATTGGGGGAGTACAATACGCTCCACTATGCTCAAAACAGTATTTGTGTACAACACCAGCCAGTGTGTACTTTTGCCTGCACTTTAACAGTATCGAGGCCCTTTAGACTTTAATAGGAACAAAATAGTACACCACTTAGATGTACGTACAGTGGGGATCAAAAGTTTGGGCACCCCAGGTAAAAATTTGTATTAATGTGCATAAAGAAGCCAAGGAAAGATGAAAAAATCTCCAAAAGGCATCAAATTACAGATTAGACATTCTTATAATATGTCAACAAAAGTTAGATTTTATTTCCATCATTTACACTTTCAAAATAAGAGAAAACAAAAAAATGGTGTCTGCAAAAGTTTGGGCACCTTCAGAATTTATAGCATGCACTGCCCCCTTTGCAAAGCTGAAACCTGCCAGTGTCATGGATTGTTCTCAATCATCATCTGGGAGGACCAGGTGATGTCAATCTCAAAGGTTTTAAATGCCCAGACTCCTTTGACCTTGCCCCAACAATCAGCACCATGGGTTCTTCTAAGCAGTTGTCTAGAAATTGGAAACTGAAAATAGTTGACGCTCACAAAGCTGGAGAAGGCTATAAGAAGATAGCAAAACGTTTTTTAGATGTCAATATCCTCTGTTCGGAATGTAATAAAGACATGGCAGTCATCAGGAACAGTGGAAGTTAAAGCAAGATCTGGAAGACCAAGAAAAATATCAGACAGAACAGCTTGCAGGATTGTGAGAAAAACAATTCAAAACCCACATGTGACTTCACAATCCCTCCAGAAAGATCTGGCAGACACTGGAGTTGTGGTACACTATTCCCCTATAAAGAGATACTTGTACAAATATGGTCTTCATGGAAGAGTCATCAGAAGAAAACCTCTTCTACGTCCTCACCACAAAAATCAGTTTGAACTTTACAAATGAACATATAGACAAGCCTGATGCATTTTGGAAACAAGTTCTGTGGACCGATGAGGTTAATATTAAACTTTTTGGCCGGAATGAGCAAAGATACGTTTGGAGAATAAGGGGAACAGAATTTAATGAAAAGAACCTCTGTCTAACTGTTAAGCATGGGGGTGGATCAATCATGCTTTGGGGTTGTATTGCAGCCAGTGGCACAGGGAACATCTCATGAGTAGAAGAAAAAATGGATTCAATAAAATGTCAGCAAATTTTGGATGCTAACTTGATGCCATCTGTGAAAAAGCTGAAGTTAAAGAGAGGATGGCTTCTACAAATGGACAATGATCCTAAACACACCTTGAAATCCATGGGGGAATTACATCAAGAGGAATAAACTGAAGGTTTTGCCATGACCTTCACAATCTCCTGACCTCAACATAATTGAAAATGTATGGATAGACCTTAAAAGAGCAGTGCGTGACAGACAGCCCAGAAATCTCAAAAAACTGGAAGACTTTTGTAAGGAAGAATGGGCAAAGATACCTCAAACAAGAATTGAAAGACTCTTGGCTGGCTACAAAAAGCGTTTACATGCTGTGATACTTGCCAAAGGGGGCAGTACAAGATATTAACTCTGCAAGGTGCCCAAACTTTTGCAGATGCCATTTTTTTGTTTTCTGTTATTCTGAAAATGTAAATGCTGGAAGATTTTTCCATCTTTCCTTGGCTTCTTTATGCACATTAATACAAATTTTTACCTGTGCCCAAACTTTTGATCTCCACTGTATGTGGTATGCACTCAGGAGGGGAGGACAATGCGCTCCAGGACGCTTTAAAAAGTATTTGTGTACAACACCAGCAGTACACACCAGTGCTGCAGCACACAGTCTCTGTGTACTGCACCCAAAATTGCACTCTCTCTCTCAATCTCACTCCTTTCCCTATCAGTACTTCTAGGCAGGATTTGGTCTTGAGGTGAATCGCTGCTGTTCTGTGCAACACACTGTGCAACACATGCAGTTGTCATGTTCAGCGCTCCGGCCGCACACGCTGGCCATGAGCGCATGGCCCCGTCTCCTGCTGCCACCAGCCGGGCTAGGATTTGCATCGCGGGATGCGCCTGCATGCGAATCCCAGCCCGTCACTCACCGCGCTCCTCCCACACTCTCCTCAGCTTCTGTGCTCCGGCGCGGGTCCCCATCCCTTAGGGCGTACGCTCCGGAGCTCTGAAATTTAAATGGCCAGTGCGCCCATTAATTAACACCTGTGCTCACTAAATAAATTCCTCCTCCTCCCCTGTTTGTTCTTTGTTGCCCTAGTGCCTAAGAGAAAGCATTCCAGAGTATTACCTTGCCGTGTATCGTTCCCTTGTTCAGTGACCTGACCTTGCTACTGTGCTGCCTGCCCTGTCCTTCCTTATTTCCTGACCACAAGTTGCCTCATCCTACCTGTGCCTTGAGTTTCCTTAGCCGCCTATTTGGTCGAGCCATGCCAGGGGTAGCGACCTGGGTGCCGCCTGCCGCAGCAAGTCCATCCCGCTTTTCGCAGGGCTCTGGTGAAAACCAGCGGCACCTTAGTCTCTGCTCCCTGGTACGGTACGTGCCATCTGCCACACAGGTCCACTATCTGTGTCCTGTCTACTGAAATGTAAGTGTTACAGCTGTAGTGACTGGGAGGTCAATTTTGCTGGAAAAATGCTTTTCTGTGCAATATACACTGCTCTCTGTCCCTCTCTGTGCAACAGAACGTTGCTGTGACTGGGAGGTGAATCGCTGCTGTAAAAATGCTTTTCTGGCAAAACACACAGCGCTATCTGTCCCTCTCTATCTCTCTTCAATAAAAGGCTGAAGTGACTGGCCGCAAGTTGGCTGCTGGTTATATAGGGCTGTGATATCACAGTGGTTGCTGGCTGCATGCTGCATGTGATTCAGGGTCATCCCACCTACCCGTGTTCTCGCCTTCCCAAGATTCTTTGCCCCTTGATCTCACATGTGGATCCGCCATTTTAGATGCCCTTGAACCTGGACCGCACTAAATGGAGTTTAATGAAGTGATTTGCGCAATCGAATCTCGGCGATATTCGCATTTGTTGGAAACTAAATTTTTCCTGAAATTCATAACGAATTTTGATTCGTCAGATTCGATTCGCTCATCCCTACCGTTCACCATACGGGATCATTAACATTATATTTTGATAGTTTGGACATTTACGCACGTGGAAATACCAAATATGTTCATGAATTTTATTTTTTTTTGCTTTTTGGGGTAAAATGAGAAAAAGGGTAAATTTACATTTTAATTGGGGAAAGGGATTTTTATCATATTTAAAAAATAACACTTTTTATGTCCTCATATGGACTATTTATAGCAATCATTTGATTGCCAATACTGTTCATTGCTATGCATAGGCATAGCACTGATCAGTATTATCAGCGATCTTCTGCTCAATGTCAGACCAGAGCAGAAGACCCCAGGAGAGCGGCCGAGGCAGGAAAGGGGACCTATGTCTGCCATTTTGGAGACTTCTTCCCTCAACCCTCTCTCCTGAGAGACTGTATTCCATGCTGAAAATCAACTCAGCTTTGTCGTTTGTCTGCAACACAAGCATTGCAAATCTATGGAGTTTGGAGGAGGGAACTGTGCCCACCAGCTCTAGGAGAACTGCAAATTACAGATGAAGCCTGCAAAGCAGATATCTGCTGCTGAAAGTACTATATACATGATATATAATGTCCATAAATAGTGCTGCTCCTCACGTACACACACAGAGCAGCTTATCCTGAGAAGTCACTTGAAATGACAGGTACAGTTTAACCGCATTAGAAATGAGTGTAAGTATAAGGGGTACAGAGGTAGCAGTATACATCATTGGCTATATTGCATTAGAGAGGAGCGAATCGAAGCTGACAAACCCGAATTCGTTACGAATTTCAGGGAAAAAAATCGATTTGCAACAAATGGGAATATCGCCCCGATTTTTGCAGCAGCATTTCACCTCCTTGTCATCTCAGCCTTCTATTGGACACAGAGCACAGCGTTTTTGAACATAAATTAATTCTTACTGAAGCGATTAACCCCTCAGTCACTGTGAACAGCACTGTATTACAGAGAGGGGAAGAGAGCTGTGTGTTGCCTCAGCTGCAGAAAGGTTTTCAGAGGAGGAAGAAATCATTTTTTAGGGCAGATCTGTGTCTTTGTTCCACAACAACTGGTCTGCTGGTTATACTAGTCTGTAGACGGTACAATCCATACCCAGCAGTCCATTCCTAATAGTATTTCAGAGAGAGTCTTTTTGCAATTTTGGGTTTAGTACACAGTGACTGTGTCTGCAGCACTGTTGTGTACTGCTGGTGTTGTGGGCACATTTTTTTGTGTGTGTGTACTGTAGCACATTTTTCTGCCCTCATAAGTGCATACCACATACCTACATTTAAGTGGTATACTATTTTGTACCTGTTAATCTGTCAAGGACCTACATACTGTGAAAGGACAGCCAAAGGTAATCACCGGCTGGTGTTTTGCTCAAATAATTTTTGCAGCGTACAGTAGCGCATTTTTCTGCCCTCATAAGTGCATACCACATACGTACATCTAAGTAGTGTACTATTTTGTACCTGTTAATCTGTCAAGGGCCTAGATGCTGTGAAAGTCCAGGCAAAAATAATCACTGGCTGGTGTTTTACTAAAATACGTTTTTTTAAGTGTACTGCAGCACATTTTTCTGCCCTCTTTGTTCAACAACAAATGGTCTGCTGGTTATACTAGTCTGTAGACAGTATAATACATACCCAACAATCCATTCCTAATAGTCGGTGAGAGAGTGCAATTTTGGGTTTATTACACAGCGACTGTGTGCTGCAGGAAAAAAAATACGTACTTTTGCACAACACCAGCAGTACGCAACGTACTGCTGGTGTTGTGCAAAAGTACGTATTTTTTTCCCTTTGTTTGTGGTTCTTCAGTTGCAGAATTAAGTTGTATCATGTTTTCCTGTTCCTCCGATTAGCTAAAGTCACTGGAACACACAATAGGAAGATTGGAGAACCTCAGCCTGCGGTATAAAAAGGTGTACTCGGCGCTCTTCCTCGGTCAGTCAGACAGAATCCCTCTCGGTCCCAAAAGGGGTAGAAATTATAGTGTAGTCCAATGTGAACTTCTTTATTCCATAGAGCATTAGAAAATAAAACAAAAGGTACCAATGGATGACGATTGGTTAATAGGTAAATGCCGGTATTTATGCAAAAAAAAGATCGAAAAACAACAGACAGCTTAAATGTCATTTGAATGTCTTTGAAAGTTTCATATGTCTATGTGGATTTAATTAACTGCAGTTTGATGTATCTGGGATCTGTCGGACGGTTTGCCTTACGTTCACCCCTATGTTAGTTGAACGGTGTTAGTACAGGTGAGTCGGGTGAATTAAACGTCTGGCAACCCCGCAAATGAAGATGGCACAGCAGGGTTTCCTCTGGCATACAATTGTATGGGAGACTGTCCGATCCCGCAATGATTGGGATTCTGTGTGATCTAATATTTTTTTGCCGCATATTGGGACAGTGACCTGGTATTTTCCACCATGTTTCTTTTAGAAGTGTACTCAAGGAAGTTAAATTGTAGTTAGTGCGTATGACACATAAATGCATAATAGCAGATATCTTCATATGTGAAGATGTAAAAAATTTTGTTGTGTGAACCCACGTGGGGTATAGCTTGAACCTAAGGTTAAAATACATGTAACCATAAAAATATACAAAACACAAGAAAAATTACATTCAGGTGGATGAATGAATACAATAAATGTAAAATTATTATCAATAAAGCTAAAAATATTAAAATAATAGCAATCAAATCATTCATTTATATAAAAGTGTTCATTTGTCTGCAGAACAGATGACTTCCATGTGTTAGAGGTATTACAACTTATAAAATGTAATTGTTTCTAGTGTAATATAAAAGCTGGGTATTTTCTATGAAGATCTATGGCTCTAAAATCGATAAAAAAGGTGTTGCAAAATATATTAATTTTACTGGCCAGTTTTTCAGTGAGTAAAAATGGTTCTATTTTATCTAATAACTTCAGTTGCCTCGTTCAGCCCATATGATTGTAACGAATGGAGACAATAGATCCAGTACATTTCCCTTTTAGCCAGTACTTCGACCCGATTTGGTACATGTTCAGAGATATAGTCAATTGGTGTGATAGATATTGCATTATCTTTGTCATTGTGTTTTGTAGTGATATGTCGGGAAACAGATTTGTAAATTACTTCTATAAAAAATTCTTAATTCTTTCAATAATTATCAGCTTCTGAAGTTGAGTTGTTGTTTTCTGTCTGGCAACAGTGCTCTCTGCTGACATCTCTGCTTTTCTTGGGAACTGCACAGAGTAGAAGAGGTCTGCTATGGGGATTTGCTTCTAAACTGGGCGGTTCCCGAGACACGTGTCATCAGAGAGAACTTAAACAGAAAAGAACAACTCAACTTCAGAAGCTCATAAGGACTAAAAGAATGAAGATTTTTTAATAGAAGTAATTTACAAATCTGTTTAACTTTCTGGAGCCAGTTGAGATATATATATATATATATATATATATATATAAAGTTTTTTCCTGGATAACCCCTTTAATCTTTGATGTAATCTTTGAGTAGTGCGCCCAATATACTGTTTCTCACAGGTGCAGGTGATGAGGTATATTATGAACACAGATTGACAATCCATATGGAATTTGATCGGAAATGTTTCTCTTGTGTGGGTGCTCATAAAAGTGATGCTGCCTGCATTGATTGTTGTGCAGCACATACAGTGGCGTTGCGACCCGGGTGCGGGGGGTGCGGCCCGCACCGGGTGACACCAACCTAATGGGGTGACACCAAGACGCTCCGCAGCACCCACACCCCCTCCCCAGCTACACTGACACCCCCCTATGTGCCCGACCGGCCTCCCATCCGTCAGCACACCCCCCCTGTGCTGTGTGTGCGGTGAACCCGTCCATTAGCACCCCCCCCCCCTTTCAGTGCGCCTGTACGTCATCACGCCCCCGCCCCTCTCACCTTCACCAATACTGTGCCCGGCCTCCGCTCCCACGTCTGCGCCGGCCTGACGTCACACCGCATGGCCGCGCAGGGGGACGTCAGTTACGTCACTCGCATTGAGCCCGGTGAGAAGGATCGCTGCGCTGGATGGGTGAGTGTGTGTGTCTGTCTCTATCTATGTTTGTGTGTGTGACTCTGTGTGTGTGTGTGTGTGACTGTGTGTGTTTGTGTGACTCTCTGAGTGTGTGTGTGACTCTGTGTATTTGTGTGACTCTGTGTGTGACTGTGTGTTTGTGTGACTCTGTGTGTGTGTGACTCTGTGTGTGACTCTGTGTGTGTGTGACTGTGTGACTCTGTGTGTCTGTCTGTGAGTGTGTGTCTCTCTGACTGTGTGTGTTTGTGTGTGTGTCTCTCTGTGTTGTATGTGTTTTTTTTTTTTTGTGTGTGTGCATGTGTGTGTGTGTGTGTGTGTGTGGGGAGACTTTGACGCATTGTGGGGAACCTGCAAGGGAACCTGCGGCCTAATGTGGGGAGTCTATGCTACCTAATGTGGGGAGTCTATGCTACCTAATGTGGGGAGTCTATGCTACCTAATGTGCGGAGTATATGCTACCTAATGTGCGGAGTCTATGATACCTAAAGTGCGGAGTCTATGCTACCTAATGTGGGGAGTCTATGCTACCTAATGTGGGGAATCTGTGCTACCGAATGTGGGGAAACTACTACCTAATGTGGGGAATCTGTGCTACCTAATATGGGGAAATTGCTACCTAATGTGGGGTAACTGGTACCTACCTAATGTGGGGAAACTGGTACCAAATGTGGGGAATCTATGCTGCCTAATGTGGGGAAAAGATGCTACCTAATGTGGGGAAAAGATGCTACCTAATGTGGGGAAACTGCTACCTACCTAATGTGGGGGAACTGCTGCCTACCTAATGCTCCCCCCCTGGCAGTAGCACCCTCATCATCCGCCAGCAACTACCCCCCCCCATCAGCACCTCCATCAGCAGATCCTGATGGTGGATGATGGCGGTGCTCCTGCCAGGAGGATGATCCTGCCGATGGATGATGGGGGTGATACTGCCAGGGGGGATGGCCAGTAGCACCCTCATCATCCTTCAGCAACACCCCCCCCCCCCAGTAGAAGCACCCCGATCATCCACTAGCAACACCACCAATACCCCCCTCCCGTGGTAATAGCATCAGCTAACGGATGTTGAGGGGTGTTACTGCGGTTGTGGTATTATATTCAGAGGGTGCACTGTATGGCAACATTATATTCAGAAGGCGCAGTTTGTGGTAGTGTTATATTCAGAGGGCACAGTGGGTGGTAGTATTATATTCAGAGGGCGCAGTTTGTGGTAGTATTATTAGAGATGAGCGAACTTACAGTAAATTCGATTCGTCACAAACTTGTCGGCTCAGCAGTTGATGACTTATCCTGCGTAAATTAGTTCAGCCTTCAGGAGCTCCGGTGGGCTGGAAAAGGTGGATACATTCATAGGAAAGATTCTCCTAGGACAATATCCACCTTTTCCAGCCCACGCGAGCACCTGAAAGCTGAACTAATTTATGCAGGAAAAGCCATCAACTGCCGAGCCGAGAAGTTTGTGATGAGTTGAATTTACTGTAGTTTGCTCATCTCTAAGTAATATATTCAGAGGGCGCAGTGGGTGGTAGTAATATATTCAGAGTGTACAGTATGTGTTGGTATATTCAGGGGTACAGTATGTGATAGTATTATATTCAGGGGTACAGTATGTGGCAGATTTATATTCAGAGGGTACAGTATGTGATGGTATTATATTCAGAATGTACAGTGTGTGGTATTATTATATTCAGTGGATATGGTGTATGGAAGGTTTATAATCAAAGAGTGTAGTGTATAGTAGTATTATATTTAGAGGATACAGTGTCTGGCAGGTTTATAATAATAATTGTTTTCATATAGAGGATGAGAATGCGCTGACATAGTGAGGAGACGTCTGGGCGTCACATTCTACAGACAGAAGTTTTAGCTGGACCAGGCGGTATGTACCATCTGAATTAGATAAGGGAAGACTTTAGAGAAGACGTCACTGATGTCATTGTACATTCTCCTCTCTATGTCCTATCAGAGCTGTAGTCGCTTGTCAGTTCTACAGTTATGGTCAGTGAAACTACAACTCCCAGCATAACCTCACCACTGCATAAAGAGGTACTCTACTGGAAAACATTTTTTTTAATCAACTGGTGCTACAAAGTTAAACAGATTTGTAAATTACTTCTATTTAAAAATCTTAATCCTTCCAGTACTTATTAGCTGCTGTATAAGCGATTCACAGGAAGTTATTTTGTTTTTTAATTTCTTTTCTGTCTGACCACAGTGCTCTGTGCTGACACCTCTGTCCATGTCAAGAACTGTCCATAGTAGGAGCAAATCCCCATAGCAAACCTATCCTGCTCTGGACAGTTCCTGACATGGACAGAGGTGTCAGCAAATAGCACTGTGGTCAGATTGGAAAGAACTATGCAACTTCCTGTGGAGCATACACCAGCTTATAAGTACTGTAAGTATTAAGATTTTAAATAGAAGTAATTTAAAAATCTGTTTAACTTTCTGGCACCAGTTGATATAAAAGTAAATGTTTTCCAGTGGAGTACCCCTTTAATTAATTCTGGGAGCTGTATATTTAAATGGTGAAAACTTCTTTAACACTTTCCCATTCTGTGGCAATTGGTATATCTGATTATTATACTGGAATTTCTCACAATGCGCTACAACAGTGGTGTCTGTCACAACAGGCTAAAAACTTACTGGGGGGAGGGGGGAGGTATGGGGGTGACACCATTTTCTACCGCACCGGGTGACACCAACCCTAGCAACGCCACTGAGCACATACATCGTTTTTTATTGCACTTGAAGACACCTTTTTCACAAGCAGTTGCCGCTGTATTACTATTTTCAGATGTATGTCCTCTTAGTCTACTGGGTGCGATCATGTTTTTAATTGTGGGTGCTCTTCTGAAAAGTTGCCCAGTTGCCCATGACAACCAATCAGCTCGCGTCTTTCATTTTTAACAAGGCCTCTGTAAAATGAAAGAAGCAATCTGATTGGTTGTTGTGGGCAACTGGACAACTTTTCCTTTCGACAGCTTTTGATAAATCTCCCCCATAATCCCTATGAAACCACAAATGACATTCAGAAGAGCACCCACAATTAAAAACATGATCGCACCCAGTAGACTAAGAGGACATACATCTGAAAATAGTAATACAGCGGCAACTGCTTGTGAAAAAGGTGTCTTCAAGTGCAATAAAAAACGATGTATGTGCTGCACAACAATCAATGCAGGCAGCATCACTTTTATGAGCAGCCACACAAGAGAAACATTTCCGATTAAATTCCATATGGATTGTCAATCTGAGTTTATAATATACCTCATCACCTGCACATGTGAGAAACAGTATATTGGGCGCACTACTCAAAGATTACATCAAAGATTAAATCCGCATAGATGCAATATCAAAAAGGGATATATGTGCCACAGCCTTTCCCGACATATCACTACAAAACACAATGACAAAGATAATGCAATATCTATCACACCAAATGACTATACAGTGGTCCCTCAACATACGATGGTAATCCGTTCCAAACGGACCATCGTTTGTTGAAACCATCGCATGTTGAGGGGTCCGTGCAATGTAAAGTATAGGACAGTGGTCTACAACCTGCGGACCTCCTGAGGTTGCAAAACTACAACACCCAGCATGCCCGGACAGCCGTTGGCTGTCCGGGCATGCTGGGTGTTGTAGTTTTGCAACATCTGGAGGTCCGCAGGTTATAGACCACTGTTAGAGGAAGTTGTACTCACCTGTCCCCGCCGCTCAGGACCGTCACTGCTGTCCTGGATGTCGCCTTCCATCGCTGTCGCCGCGTCCCCAGGGTGTCCCCGACGCTCCGGCAAGGCCTCTGCTTCCCCGGCATCCTTGCTCTCACGTCGCCGCCATCACGTTGCTACGCACGCCGCTCCTATTGGATGATGGGACGGCGTGCGCAGCGATGTGATGACATCGATGGAGAGCGCCGACGATGCAGGGGATCCTGAAGAGGATGGTCCGGAGCCCCGAGGACAGGTAAGAGACATCACCGGAGCTTACGGGGCACCGTAATCCGCTATCCGGTGGCAGCTGAAGCAGTCAGCGCTGCCGGATAGCCGTTTATGCGATGGCCCTGACATAACAAAGCATCGTATGTTGATTCTGCCTTCAACATGCGATGGCCTCTGAGAGGCCATCGCATGTTGAAATTATCGTATGTCGGGGCCATCATGGGTCGAGGGGTCACTGTATCTCTGAACATGTACCAAATCAGGTCGAAGTACTGGCTAAAAGGGAAATGTACTGGATCTATTGTCTCCATTCGTTACAATCATATGGGCTGAACGAGGCAACTGAAGTTATTAGATAAAATAGAACCATTTTTGGCCACTGAAAAACTGGCCAGTAAAATTAATATATTTTGCAACACCTTTTTTATCGATTTTAGAGCCATAGATCTTCATAGAAAATACCCAGCTTTTATATTACACTAGAAACAATTACATTTTATAAGTTGTAATACCTCTAACACATGGAAGCCATCTATTCTGCAGACAAATTAACACTTTTATATAAACGAATGATCTGATTGCTATTATTTTAATATTTTTAACTTTATTGATAATCATTTTATATTTATTGTATTTAATCATACACCTGAATGTAATTTTTCTTGTCTTTTGTATATTTTTATGGTTACATGTATTTTAACCTTAGGTTCAAGCTATACCCCACGTGGGTTCACACAACAACATTTTTTACATCTTCACATATGAAGATATCTGCTATTATGCATTTATATGTCATATGCACTAACTACAATTTAACTTCCTTGAGTACACTTCTAAAACATGGTAGAAAATACCAGGTCACTGTCCCAATATGCGGCAAAAAAATATTAGATCACACAGAATCCCAATCATTGCGGGATCGGACAGTCTCCCATACAATTGTATGCCAGAGGGAACCCTGCTGTGCTATCTTCATTTGCCGGGGTTGCCAGACGTGTAATTCACCCGACTCACCTGTACTAACACCGTCCAACCAACCTAGGGGTGAACGTAAGGCAAACCGTCCGACAGATCCCAGATACATCAAACTGCAGTTAATTAAATCCACATAGACATATGAAACTTGAAACTATGTTACTATCTATTTATTACAAATATGTGTGCAATATAACAGTGCAAACATTCAAATGACATTTAAGCTGTCTGTTGTTCTCGGTCTTTTTTATGTATAAATACTGGCATTTACCTGTTAACCAATCACCTGATCTGACGAAGAGGGGGTCATGCCCCTCGAAACACGTCATCCATTGGTACCTGTTGTTTTATTTTCTAATGCTCTACGGAATAAAGAAGTTCACATTGGACTACACTATCGTTTCTACCCCTTTTGTGACCGAGAGGGATTCTGTCTGACTGACCGAGGAAGAGCACCGAGCACACCTTTTTATACCGCAGGCTGCGGTTCTCCAATCTTCCTACGTTTCGGACCGTCCAGGTTCTACCCAGGACGGAGCAGTGCCGGCAGCACTCCTAGGTCCCTGCACGAGGCCAACTGCCCACTATCGTGGCAATAAGCTCTTCATGGTGTTGTACTCACAGTGCAACACAATAAGTTGACCAGAACAACCTAATTCTTTCACCATTTTCCCTGTTGCCAAGGGTAACGGCACGTGCAGCGCCTTGTATCTCTGCTTTCTTTTTCATATTCAATATATCTGGAACACACAATACTCATATTGTCATCTAATGAAGGATCCTTTTCTTCAAAGAACGTATGTATCATTTTCTTATTTTGAATGTCAGGAGGTATTCTGACATTTTCTGATTTTAAAGGAATTTTGGAATCTTGGACACAGGTAAAAATAAGTATTTTTAATTGTACTGTACCATATTTTTCTGCCCTCATAAGTGCATACCACATACCTACATCTAAGTAATGTACTATTTTGTACCTGTTATCTGTCAAGGGCATATATACTGTGAAAGGACAACCAATAGTACACACCTGCTGCTGTTCTAGACAAATACTGTTTTAAGCGCAGTCGAGCATATTGTACTCCACTCATAATACGCAATAAGTATGTCAGGCAGAGTAGGGCCAGGACGTGCACAGTGGTGTTGCAGAGGCCCAAATTTATCAGGCGCAGACAGAGGTCGCAGCGGAGTAGGGGCATGTGGCAGCTTCAGTACCAGCGAGAGTACTGAGCTCCCGGTGTAAGCTAGAAGTTGTGTCTTGATCAGCAACCCAGCAGCCGTGATTGATCGGTTCACTTGGTCATCCACTTCATCCCAAGTGACATCTGACACCCCCAGTCAACAGTCGGTGGGTTCCTCAGACTCAACCCTCAGTTGGCATGGCCCTCATGCTGCTTCTGCCACTTCATGTCCCTATCATTGTGCTGCTGTATGGTCTCCTCGTGCTAATGCTACCACCTCCAGGCTATGTCACTGTGCCCCCATGTGACATGTGACTCCTTGTTAGATTTGGTACTTTGTACCCACACACCGGTGCTCGGGACACTATTTCAATTTCAAAATCAATGGTCTCCTCATGCTTCTGCCAACTCCAGGCTGTGCCATTCAGCTACTATATGGAATCCTCATGCTTCAGCCAACTCCAGGCTGTGCCATTCAGACACTATGTGGTCTCTTCTCATACTTCAGCTAACTCAAGGCTGTGCCATTCAGACACTAAATGGTCTCCCCATGCTGCCACAAACTCCAGGCAGTCATTCAGCCACTATATGGTCTCCTCATACTGATCATTGTGCTGCCATATGACATGTGACTCCTTGTTAAATTTGTTCCTTTGTACCCGCATGCTGGGGCATGGGATACTAAAACTTGGGAGTTAAAATTTCACTTTCAAAATCCTCAATTTCAATTTCAAAATCTTAAATTTCAATTTCAAAATCTTAAATTTCAATGGTCTCCTCATGCTTCTGCCAACTCCAGGCTGTGCCATTCAGACACTATATGTTTTCCTCATGCTTCAGCCAACGCCGGGCTGTGTCATTCAGCCACTATATGGTCTCTTCATGCTTCAGCCACCTCCAGGCTGTGCCATTCTGCCACTATATGGTCTCCTGATGCTTCCGCCACCTCCAGGCTGTGCCATCCAGCCACTATATGGTATCCTCATGCTTCAGCCACCTCCAGGCTGTGTCATTCAGCCAATATATGGCTTTCTGATGGTGCTGGGCCTGGGCCTAAAAAATGTTATGGTTGCACTAGCTACTATAAATATTCAATTTAAATTTCAAAATTCATCTTTTAATCTTAGGGATTGTGAAGCCTTAGTGTCTACTTATGCTGCTGCCAGCTCCAGACTGTGTCATTCAGCAACTATATGGTCTCCTCATGCTGCCAACACCTCCACACTGTGTCATTTAGCCACTATATGGTCTCCTCATGCTGCCAACACCTCCACGCTGTGTCATTCAGCCACTATATTGTCTCCTTATGCAGCCAACACCTCCACGCTGTGTCATTCATCCACTATATGGTCTCCTCATGCTGCCAACACCTCCAGGCTGTGCTATTCAGCCACTATATGGTCTCCTCATTCTTCAGCCACCTCCAGGCTGTGCCATTCAGCCAATATATGGCTTACTAATGGTGCTGGGCCTTGGCCTAAAAATGTATTATGGTAGCACTAGCTACCATAAATATTCAATTTAAATTTCAATATTCATTTTTTAATCTTAGGGATTGTAAAGCCCTAGTGTCTACTCATGCTGCTGCCAGCTCTAGGCTGTGTCATTCAGCAACTATATGGTCTCCTCATGCTGCCAACACCTCCACGCTGTGTCATTTAGCCACTATATGATCTCCTCATACTGCCAACACCTCCATGCTGTGACATTCAGCCACTATATGGTCTCCTCATGCTGCCAACACCTCCAGGCTGTGCTATTCTGCCACTATATGGTCTCCTTATGCTTCAGCCACCTCCAGGCTGTGCCATTCAGACACTATATGGTGTCTTCATGCTTCTGCAAACTCCAGGCTGTGCCATTCAACCACTATATGGTCTCCTCATGCTGTCAACACCTCCACACTGTGTCCTCAGCCACTATATGGTCTCCTCATACTGATGCCACCTCCAGGCTCTGTCATTGTGCCACTCTGCAGCAGTGATTCTAATAGCGATGCCTGTAATCTGCATGTCATACTGAATAACAGTATTATTTCACTACCCCAGCACACTCCATATGCGTGTTAGATCAAAGCAAAGTGTTCTACACACTTATTGAGGCTCTCTGTAGGCCAGAAATAGCCGAAGAATCTCAACTCTCCATCAGTGACGATCCCAGCTTCCAGAGCTTTTTGACATAAGATATGTAATTGTCTGCTGAAACCCAATGTCAGATCTAAGGCCGATTTTTCCTAAGTATTAACATCCTGTAATTGCCTCAGACATTCTCTCTCATAATCTACAGTGTTTAATATCACAATAGCCCCACCCTTGTCGGCCGGGCGCATTGTGATCTCCTTATTTTCCTTTAATTCCCCAATAGCTTTTCTTTCCTGTATACTGATATTAGGTTTGTACTGTTTTTTAAGATTTAACGTTCTTAGGTCCCCTTCAACAGCTTTTTTTTAAAAGTGATTATATCAGGTACCATTTCTGATCCAGGGTAGAACCAAGATTTTGGCTTGCAATCTGTGTGTATATATTTAGAAATCAGGGCTTTTGGTTCCAACGGGTTTCGGATAAAATATTTCTTTAAACAGATGTCCCTCCCATATTTCTCCAATCCCATATAAACCACATTTTCTTCAGTAATCTGGGGCAAATTTTAATCCTTTATTCAATAAAGACTCATGAGCGGGAGTTATCTTTACACTATTAAGATTATTCACTGTAGACTGCATGGATTCTACTGTATCTTTAGTAACTTCTGTGGTGGTTGATTGTATATTTCTATCCCATCTGATTCTCCTATGAACCCTCTTTTTCGGGGACTTTGGATTAAATTATTCCCTCTTTCTGTGTTAGTTGGTAATTTACTAATGGTGCATAACTTGTCTCCTGAGTTCCCATAGATGTGTTTGCCTGCTGTGATTTGCTTATGTGTGTGATTTGTATGTGCATTTGGTCTTGTGTTGATGGATTGATATCCCATGTATTTTGTCTGGTGTTGTATCGAGGGGGTGTTTGTCTCCTGTATTGAGTGTGATAAGCCTGGCGATGTGAGTGGTGTTAGGATGATGGGTAGCGTTGATGTTTCTGTAAATATCTGTAAGGAGAGTGATGATATGAGTAGCGTGGGGGTGAAGGCTTGCGTGGGTACCTCTGATATCTGTGTGATTGGTGTTGTGGTTCAAAACATTTTTTATTGAATTTTTCAAGAACATTTTTTCACAAAACAGAATTGGCCAATAGATAACAAAGACGACCAAAAGAACAATACAGAAATAAATAGAACAGAATCATACAAAATCTTTAGAAATGATCACTCAGTTTAGATACACTTCTTTAAAAAAAAAAATAATAATAATAATAATTAATCAGATCCATAGGATATTGTATAAGAATATCCGGAGTGTGTTGGAAAAATCTATAAGATTTATCATTAATTAAATGAACAGATAACTAATAACTTTACTAAACCTGAAGTAGTCCATCAGCAAGTAAATTTATGCAGGATCCCGCAGTCCTCCCCTCTCTCGCCACAGGCAGCCATATAAAGTATGTGGAGCATATAACATACATCATGTAATGACCTATGTACATGTGTACGTAGCCCTTGGTACAGTCTACACACCAAAATGGTACTATGAACACTGGAACACAAGTGACGCCATTTAAGTGTGAAACGTGCAATAGTTAGGACTGTGGATAATGTTTCGTCCAGCTGCACCATCTAGACTCGCAGTCAGCTCTGGTATTCAACTTCCATGCGTACGTTATTTCGTAGAAACAGTTGGTCTTGACAGCATCAATAATGTCAGTAGTGTTGCTCGCTAATATTCGCAATTCAAATTTTATTCGCAAATTCGCGAATATTCGCGAATATAGCGCTATATATTCGTAATTACGAATATTCTTTTTTTTTTTTTTTTTCACAGTACACATCACAGTGATCATCCCTCTCTGCTTCCAGCTTTTGTGGTGTAAGAAGGCTCTAATACTACTGTGTGAGACCGGTGTGCGAATTTTCGCATATGCGAAAATTTGCATATGCTAATTTTCACATATGCAACTTTTTGCTTATGCTAATTTTTGTATATGCAAATTTTCGCATATGTTAATTTTCGCACATGCGAATATTCGCATATGCAAAAATAAAACGAGAATATTACGAATATGCCAATATTCGCGAATATGACGAATATTCGGCCATATATTCGCGAATATTCGCAAATTCGAATATGGCCTATTCCGCTCAACACTAAATGTCAGCAGTAGCCGGTACAGATGGAGTCTTCCACCTTGCTGCAATGTGTGTCCTGTAAGCTATTAAAATGTGGCAGATAGGTGTCCTAAATCTAACATCTACAGCATGCAGGCCTATATTTAAAAGTGCTAGTTTGCTAGACAAAGAAACTGATTTACTTGATATTAGTTTTATTAACTCATCAATGCCCTTTTTCAAGTTATGAATAGTAACTGTCTTTCTTGTATCTGTGATTTTCTTTTGGGGTGACCTTGTGGTTCTGTCCATCCCTAAATAAATTCTCACATAGGGGAGCATATCTGTTTTGAAGAGGGATTTGACCCTCCAGATCATTTTCTAATATTTGTCTCGCTGGATACTTAACTTTTCGCCATGTCATCTTTTTGGTATTTCTTTTCATTATCTCCTATTCCAATCTAACTGTTTACATAGATGTTCCTGTTGTCTCATATAATTATCATTCTTCTCAAATCCTCCCAATTCCTGCTTTATACTATCTATCTGGATGTCTAATTCTTGAATTAATTCCTGTCTTCTTTCTATAATTAATCTCACCAGAATTTTTGATCAAACAGGATAGAACAATAGGGGATTTACTCCCCACGAAGCCCATAGTGGTAAACACCAAGGCCTCAAATTTGGGCACTGCGGTTGCACCATCGGTGAAAAGACCTGAGAGAGATACCAATCCAGCCACTTGGTTGTTCACAAAAGGATTTTTTAAGTGTGGCACCTGTTCCAATTGCTCTGTCACAAAGGGACAAAGGAAAGTAATGGAGGTCAGATCTACAGTCAATTCCTTCAAATGGAAAATAGGCTACTTGATCACATGTAACACTAAAGGGCTAATATATATTTTGCAATGTAGTTGTAATAGACAGTACGTAGGTAGGACAAAACATCCTTTAAAAGTTAGAATTCAGGAGCATATCGGTAATATAAAGAATCGAAATATGAAACACCCTTTATCGTCACATTTTTCCAAAGTACACAATAAAGATCCTACTGGTTTAAGTTTTGTGGGTCTGCAGATTGTCAAAAAAGACTGGCGGGGAGAGAGTTTTATGTTTCAAATGTCAAAGATAGAAACGTAGAGAATTCATGAATTCGAGAGTTTGGAACCAAAGGGTCTAAATGAAAGTCTTGACATTTTTGTTTAGTTTTTTGTAATGGGGTAGTCTCACTTTGGCATTTGGGTCCCAATGTTTGCATCCTGGGACCATCCCCCATGACGACCACCATCCCATTTATTGATTCAATATATATTTTTATTTATTTCCATTCTCATCTTTATTTTATTTTTATATTTAACCACATATGGACCCAGGGCGTACAGGTACACCTTCGGTCCCTGGAACTTAAGGACACAGGGTGTACCTGTACGCCAGTGGGAATATGGATCAGCAGGCAACCGGCGCAAATGCCCAGGGGGGGTCATTAGACCCCCCCCATGTTAGCGGTCGGCGCAAATCGCAACTGAATTCACAGCTGCGATTTGTGCCGATTCCGGGTCATACGGGTCTATGGTGACCCGGTGACCCGGAATATAAGAGGGATCGCGGTTGTCCATGACACCCACGATCCCCCTGAAGGGATAGGAATGAGGTGGCAGGGGTGCCACCCCTCCTATCCCTGCTATTGGTCGTCAGGAGCGATGACCAATAGCAGTTCGGGGGCGGGGGGGGGGGTTAACTTTCGTTTTCCCCGTCCTGCCCACCCACAATAGGCGGGCAGGACGGGGAAACTGACAGGGACCAGGCGGCGAAGTCCACTTACCCATCGGCGACGGCTGCGGGACGCAATCGGGACGGGATCAGCGGAAGAAGAGGACTGGGAGTTGCAGTTTTGCAACAGCTGGAGGGCTACAGTTTGAAGATCACAGTGCAGGGATCCAACTTTGGCCCTCTAGATCTTGCAAAACTACAACTCCTAGCATGCCCACACAGCAAATAGCTGTCTGGGCATGCTGGGAGTTGTAGTTTTGCAACATCTGGAGGGCTACAGTATAGAGACCACAGTATAGTGGTCTCAGACTGTAGCCCTCCAGATGTTGCAAAAATGCAAATCCCAGCATGCCCAAACAGCTGTCTCGGCATGCTGGGAGTTGTAGTTGAGTACCTCTAGCTGTTGCATAACTACATCTACATCTCCCTTCGGCGATCAGTACATGCTGGGAGTTGAAATTTTGCAACAGCTGGAGGCACACTGGTTGGAAAATATTGAGTTAGATAACTGAAGGTTTTCCAACCAGTGTGCCTCCAGCTGTTGCAAAAGTACAACACCCAGCA
Source organism: Hyla sarda (assembly GCF_029499605.1). Lineage (NCBI taxonomy): Eukaryota > Metazoa > Chordata > Amphibia > Anura > Hylidae > Hyla > Hyla sarda. Next base: position 69,019,238 of record NC_079189.1, on the reverse strand, counting down.
TGCACGGTCTGTCAGTACATGCTGGGAGTTGTAGCTTTGAAACAGCTGGAGGTTTGCCCCCCCCCCCCCCCATGTGCACATACAGGGTACATTCACACTGGCGGGTTTACAGTGTTTTCTGCTTCAAGTTTGGGCTGCGGCAAATTTTTCTCCGCAGCACAAACTCCTAGCGGGAAACTCACTGTAAATGCCCGCCATTGTGAATGTACCCTAAAAACACTACACTGTCCCCCCCAATAAAAATGAAAAACATATCGTACGGCAGTGTTTCCAAAACAGAGCCTCCAGCTGTTGCAAAACAACAACTCCCAGCATTTCTGGACAGCCACTGACTGTCCAGGCATGCTGGGAGTTTAGCAACAGTAGAGGCACCCTGTTTGGGAATCACTGGCATAGAATACCCCTATGTCCACCCCTATGCAATCCCTATGTAGTCCTCAAATGCGCATGGTGCTCTCTCACTTCGGAGCCCTGTCGTATTTCAAGAAAACAGTTTAGGGTCACATATGAGGTATTTCTGTACTCGGGAGAAATTGCACTTCAAATTTTGGCGGGCTTTTTTCCTTTTACCCCTTATGAAAAGGAAAAGTTGGGGGCTACACCAGCTTGTTAGTGTAAAAAAAAAATAAAGGAAAAAAAGACCCCCAAAATTTGTAATGCAATTTCTCCTGAGTACGGAAATACCCCATATGTGGGCGTAAAATGCTCTGCGGACACACAACAAGGTTCAGGAGTGAGAGCGCACTATGTACATTTGAGGCCTAAATTGGTGATTTGCACAGGAGTGGCTTATTTTACAGCAGTTCTGACATATACGCAAAAATATAAATACCCACATGTGACCCCATTTTGGAAATTACACCCCTCACGGAACGTAACAAGGGGTATTATGAGCCTTAACACCCCACAGGTGTTTGACGAATTTTCATTAAAGTTGGATGGGAAAATGAAAAAAAAATAATGTTTTCACAAAAATGCTGGTGTTACCCTAAATTTTTCATTTTCACACGGGAAAATAGGAAAAAAGCCCCCCAAAATTTGTAAACCCATTTCTTCTAAATAAAAAAAATACCCCATATGTGAATGTAAAGTGCCCTGCGGACGAACTACAATGCTCAGAAGAGAAGGAGCGCCATTGGGATTTTGAAGAAAAAATTTCTCCGGAATTGAAGGCCACATGTGTTTGCAAAGCCCCCATAGGGCCGGAACAATGGACCCCCCCCCCCACATGTGACCCCATTTTGGAAACTACACGCATCACAGAATGTAATAAGGGGTTCAATGAGCATTTACGCCCCACAGGTGTCTGACAGATTTTTGGAACAGTGATCTGTGAAAATGAAAAATTTTATTTTACATTTGCACAGCCCACTGTTCCAAAGATCTGTCAAATGCCAGTGGGGTGTAAATACTCACTGCACCCCTTATTAAATTCTGTGAGGGGTGTAGTTTCCAAAATGGGGTCACATGTGGGGGGGGGTCCACTGTTCTGGCAACACGGGGGGCTTTATAAATGCACATGGTCCCCGACTTCCATTCCAAACCAATTCTCTTTCAAAAAGCTCAATGGCGCTCCTCCTCTTCTGAGCATTGTAGTGCACCAGCAGAGCACTTGACATCCACACATGGGGTATTTCCATACTCAGAAGAAATGGGGTTACAAATTTTGGGGGTCATTTTCTCCTATAACCTCTTGCAAAAATGTAAAATTTTTGTGATTTTTTTAAATTTTTTTTTATTTACACATCCAACTTTCACAAAAAGTCGTCAAACACCTATGGGGTGTAAGGCTCACTGTACTCCTTGTTACGTTCCTTGAGGGGTGTAGTTTCCAAAATAGTATGCCATATGTTTTTTTTTGCTGTTCTGGCACCACAGGGCTTCCTAAATGTGACATGCCCCCCAAAAACCATTTCAGCAAAATGTGCTTTCCAAAAGCCAAATGTGACTCCTTCTCTTCTGAGCATTGTAGTTCGCCCGCAGAGCATTTTACGTACTAACATGGGGTATTTCCATACTCAGAAGAGATGGGGTTACAAATTTTGGGGGGAATTTTCTCCCATTACCCTTTATAAAAATGGTAAATTTGGGAAAAAACTGCACTTTAGTGAAATTTTATTTTTTTCATTTACACATCCCACTTTAACGAAAAGTCGTCAAACACCTGTGGGATATTAAGGCTCACTGGACCACTTGTTACGTGCCTTGATGGCTGTTCTGGCACCATAGGGGCTTCCTAAATGTGACATGCCCCCCAAAAACCATTTCAGGAAAACTCACTCTCCAAAATCCCATTTTCGCTCCTTCCTTTCTGAGCCCTCTACTGCGCCCGCCGAACACTTGACATACACATGAGGTATTTCCTTACTCGAGAGAAATTGGGTTACAAATTATAAGAGGATTTTTCTCCTTTTACCCCTTGTAAAAATTCAAAAACTGGGTCTACAAGAACATATCAGTGTAAAAGATGAAGATTTTGAATTTTCTCCTTCACTTTGGTGCTATTCCTGTGAAAACCTAAAGGGTTAACACACTTACTGAATGTCATTTTGAATACTTTGAGTTTTTTTTTTACAATGGGGTCATTTGTGGGGTATTTCTAATAAGAAAGCCCTTAAAATCCACTTCAAACCTGAACTGGTCCATGAAAAATTCCGATTTTGAAAATTTTGTGAAAAATTGGAAAATTGCTGCTGAACTTTGAAGCCCTCTGATCTCTTCCAAAAGTAAAAATATGTCAACTTTATGATGCCAACATAAAGTAGACATATTGTATTTGTGAATCAAAATATAATTTATTTGGAATGTCTGTTTTCCTTACAAGCAGAGAGCTTCAAAGTTAGAAAAATGCAACATTTTTTATTTTTTCATCAAATTTGGGAATTTTTCACCAAGAAATAATGCAAGTATCGACAAAATTTTACCACTACCATAAAGTAGAATATTTCACGAAAAAACAATCTCGGAATCAGAATGAAAGGTAAAAGCATCCCAGAGTTATTAATGCTTAAAGTGAAAGTGGTCAGATGTGCATAAAACGCTCTGGTCCTACAGTAAAAAATGGACTTGTCCTTAAAGGGGTACTCTGCCCCTAGACATCTTATCCCCTATCCAAAGGATAGGGGATAAGATGTCAGATCACCACTGTCCCGCTGCTGGGGAGCGAGTTCGCTCTGTGCATAATGACTGGCAATACGGGGGACGGAGCAGCGTGACGTCATGGCTCCGCCCCTCGTTACATCACGGCCCGTCCCCTTAATGCAAGTCTATGGGAGGGGGCGTGACGACCGCCACGCCCCCTCCCATGGACTTGTATTGAAAGGGGCGGGCCGTGACATCATGAGGGGCGGAGCCGTGACCTAACGATGCTCCGGCCCCTGTATTGCCCGTCATTACGTGCAGAGCAAACTCGCTCTGTGCTGTAATGATAGCGCAGTGCCGCAGCGGGGATCCCAGGGCTCCCCAGCAGCGGGACCGCAGTGATCTGACATCTTATCCCCTATCCTTTGGATAGGGGATAAGATGTCTAGGGGCGGAGTACCCCTTTAAGGGGTTAATGTTATTTTTATTCATATTTTATTTTTTTATTTTATTATTTTATATTTTTATTACTTTTTTATTACTTTTTTTCATTAATATGATTATTATTATAGCTCCATGCACAAGGGTTATTAAGTGCATATCTGTATGTACATAGGTTTATATCAGTTTTTCTCTATATAACTTTCTACCTCTTACAAACTTTTTACCTCCTGTTTTTTTTATTTATTAATTTTTTTTTTTTTTTACATCTTCTTCATTGCATATTGCCTGGATTATTGACCATAAACTGAGGTGTAATGGATCCAGAGTCAAGAGATTATTATTAGTATCCTCTAATAGCACTTCATATTATCCTCGCTTCATTCTTTATTATCTGTTAGACAACGGCTTTTATCTAAGCTTCATGTCTCTGATGTGGATCCCCGGATACTCACAGAGCCGACCTGAAATAATCTGGACTTTACAACTTCTTTACAGCCGGATCTATGTTATCATATTGTAACCTGGTCTTTTTAATATGTAATTACTCTGTTTATTATTCTATGTACTTTGATTTTCTTATTCTCAAATATCTGTTTTAAAGAAAAATTCTTTAATAAAAAAAACAGTTATAAAAAAAAAAAAAAGGTTTATATCAGTTAACATTTTAGGTAGCCACATAAGTATCGCAAGTATTCCTATCATATATTCTTAATATCCTGTTTGAAATTCCTGATCCATAACAGATTTTATGTCCAATCCCACAATGACACAGGTGATTGGTCCAGATAGGTATAAAATGGAACCTAGATGAAACATAATTCATACACCACTGAGGAAGGGGTTTGGATAGATCCCAGTGTACCCCGAAATGCATTTGGTGACTTTTCGGAACATCCTAGTAAGCATCTGGATGAAAAAACGCTAACCTGTATTCACATGAAATGCCATTGAAAACAAAACAGAAAGTGCGTTTTCTGCCGACACTTGAGAAAGAACTTTTGGACCAAAAGGGGTTAACTACTGCTACCCCCAGCCACCTCTACCCACCTATATTCAATTTTTAACTACAAATACAACATCTATTGCCATCTATTGCTGCCTCAAGTTTGAACATCTACGGAAGCACGCGCCCCCATGGTCAGCTGATCTGCAGTCAGTGTGCGGCCGTGGAGAACATCAGACACCATTGGCGCGTGGCTACAGCAAACGCTGCTGGCTGGAGCACCGGATTAAGGATAGAAGAACCGATGTGGTGCGGTGAGTGGCACTAAGTGCCAAACAAATCTTTCTCCTGCAGGTAGTCCACGATACATCGGGTATATATATATATATATATATAAAGTGGAAGTACCTATTGCATAAGGCGGAACTCTATATCCTCTCTACAGGTGGACATCTACTAGGTGGAACTATAGATTTTTTCCTACATGTGGCTGTCAGCCAATGTCGGCATAGTTATACCATTTGTATCCACAGTTTGTGAGAACACTTTCTATTACAGGTGGACTTATATAATTTATCTTCTGGCTTGTGTGAATATTCCTATTGCAGGCTGACTCTGTATTATTTGAGAGAGACTAGTGGAATATCCCCTGTCAATTAGTCCGGATATCTTAAAAACCGCAAGGGCCCTGCAGAGTGTTTTTTTTGGGTAGGACACTGAGGACTGTGGACTGTGTTTTATATTGTTTTCATTATCCCACTTTTGGTGAGAGGATCACAGTTAACTTTGTGTCCCCTGTTGTGAGCTCAACATCTTTTAATGTCTTTAAGATCTCCTCTAGAGCAGTGATGTTTTGGGGCTGTCGCTGGGCAGCACAGACTTTTAACTCCCTCCAAAGTTCTTCTACGGGGTTGTAATCTGGAGACTGGATAGGCCACTCCAGGACCTTGAAACACTTCTTGCAAAGCCACTCCTTCATTGCCCAGGCTGTGTGTTTGGGATCATTGTCATGATGAAAGACCCAGCCGCATCTTCAATGTCCTTGCTGATGGAAGGAGGTTTTCACTCAAAATCTCATGAAACATGGCCTCATTTATTCTTTCGGATCAGTCATCCTGGTCCCTTAGCAGAAAAACAGCCCCAAAGCATGATGTTTCCACCCCCATGCTTCACAGTAGGTATGGTGTTCTTTGGATGCAACTCAGCATTCTTTCTTCTCCAAACATGACGAGTTGAGTTTTTACCAAAGAGTTCTACTTTGGTTTCATATGACCATATGACATTCTCTCAATACTCTTCTGGATCATCCAAATGCTCTCTAGCAAACTTCAGATGGGCCCGGACATGTTCTGACTTAAGCAGGGGGACATGTCTGGCACTGCATGATTTGAGTCCCTGGAGATGTAGTGTGTTACTGATGGTAGCCTTTGTTACTTTTGTCCCAGCTCGCTGCAGGTCATTCACTATGTCCCCCCGTGTGGTTCTGATATTTTTGCTCATCGTTCTTGTGATCATTTTGACACAATGGGGTGAGATCTTGTGTGGAGCCCCAGGTCGAGGGAGATTTTCAGTGGTCTTCACACCAAGCTGCTTGCCTATTGCAGATTCAGTCTTCCCAGCCTGGTACAATTTTGTTTCTGGTGTCCTTTGACAGCTCTTTGGTATTGGCCTTAGTGGAGTTTGGAGTGTAACTGTTTGAGGTTGTGGACAGGTGTCTTTTATACTGATAACAAGTTCAAACAGGTGCCATTAATACAGGTAACCAGTGGAGGACATGAGAGACTCCTAAAGAAGAAGTTACAGGTCCGTGAGAGCCAGAAATGTTACTTGTTTGTAGGTGATCAAATACTTATTTTCCACCATAATTTGCAAATAAATTCTTAAAAAAATCAGGCAATGTGATTTTATGGATTTTTTAAATCTTATTATGTCTCTGTCACGGCTGGGCAAGGAAGCAGTGCACACTATTCTCACCCACTCCTCTATCCCTGTGTACTTACGTACCCACCCTAGGCAACGGGTCTGTAACCACGGTGACAGTTCCTCCCTAGACAAGTGTGGGGAGTGAACTGTCAAAATAATAAAATACAATAGTACAGACACAGGTCAAGGTACAGTAGGAAGCAGACAGACTAATAGAAGCAAAACTAACACACTCACACAGTAAGTCAAAGTCCACTATCAGCATCAAAAACCAGGAGTTGTCAAAGTACAAAATCGCTAATACCAGAGAAGAGTCAGAGAACGGAGCCAAAGGGTCAAAATGCCAGATATTGCAGATACAGAAAAAAGCTAACTAGGAGTACAAACTGAGCTCTATAGCAGGCAAAGACTGGGAGTAGACTGCCAGCTTATATGGAGCCAGAGCAGGTACTCCAATCAAGGTTAGATGACCAGTCCAGACAGCCGGGCGTAACCATGCAACAAAAAACAACAAAGAACCTGTCAGAACCTTTTAATCCTATAGGTTCTGACAGTATCCCCCATTTTAGGAGGGGCCACCGGACCCTTTACAACCTGAGAGTAAAGAGGTCTTAACTTGGATACAAATGGACCATCAATGTCATCATCTGTATCCTCTTCCTCCAAATCACACCACTCATTGGTCTCCTCAAAGCCATCCTCCAGAATCTCACTATTTCCCTCGGTCTGCAAGTCAACAGGAGTACTCTCCACACTATTATTGCCCATGGTGTGACATGATGCCGGTTCAGCAAGAGACTGATGCAAAACAGGCTTTACAATACTCAGATGTTAAGTCAGATTGTACACTAGATGGAACAATGCCCACTATAAGAACTCTGCCAAGCATAGCGGACGTTTGACCCAGGAGAAGATGAAGTGTGTATTCCCCCCACAGTAAAAATACAGGCCATTTAGTTGACAAAACCTTCTGCGCTTCTCTGGGGTTCAAATTTACCCTATTTGCATGGGCTCCACCTCAGGCGCAGGTCGGTTATTATAGACAGATAAAGAGTCAAGCAAAAGAGGAGAGTTGGCGGAAGATGAACACTCTCGATTGCGCTCATGTAGACGTGTATCTAAACGGACAGCTAATGTCATGGCTTGGTCAAGGGTGTCAGGGGAGAGGTAAAGCATGTCTTTTAAAGTGTACCTGTCAACAAATGTTTTTTATATAATGTAGATAATACCATTATATGTATATTTGTAATATAAATGGGTTAAAAATTGTGTATATTTTTGGGTGAAAAAATGCTGTCCCTGCAGCTATTGTCTGTGTGTCTCTATAAGGAGTCCAAAAACAGGAAGTGAGGCTAGGGCGAGCAGTGCTCTGTGCAGATTCCTGGCTTGTCAATCATCCTGATGTATGAGCCAGGAGCATGTTATAGAGCCTCAGTTCCCACTGTCCTACTTTTTCTTAGTGCACAGAGCCCTGCTTGTCCACCCTCACTTCCTGTATTTGGATTCCTCATAGAGACACACATGCAATAGCTGCAAGGACAAAAATATGCACATTTTTAACCGATGTATATAACAAATATACATAAAATGGTATTATCTACATTAAATATAAAGTTTTTGTTGACAACAGGTACACTTTAAGGTAACAGATAATCCCAATCTAAACTGACAAATCAAGGCTGGAATATTCCAGTTGGAGGCCATGCACCACTTTCTAAAATCTGCACAGTACTCCTCTACTGGTCTGCGATCTTGCTTTAATGTACGCAGTTGACTCTCAGTGTACACAGCACGTACCAGTTTAGCGTACAAGAGATGCAATCCCGAAAATAAGGCGTGCACTGAGGACAACTCCGGAGCATTGGGACCAACGGAAAATACCCATTCCTGGGGACCCCCTTACAAAAGAGACATAATGATACCCACTGGGCCTCAGTACCAGATGTGTAAGGCCTTAACCTGAAGCACAATTTGCAGCTCTCACAAAAGGTTTTGAACATCTTGTGGTTACCAGAAAATCAGTCAGGGAGACTAACTTGTGGTTCCACGGGAGATGAAGCAGGAACAGATGACACCTGAGTTCGGGCAGACTCCAGCTCCTGAATTCTGGCTAGCAAGCTCTGAACAAACTGCTCCTTATCTTGCAACCTCTCAGTCAAGCTCTGGACTAATGCTGACTGAGACTGAGAAGACTCATATTGCTGAAGTCTTTAAGCTAAATCATGGACAAGCTGAGTCAAGCCCTGCATTTGCTCAACCAAAGCATACATTGCTTCCATAATGCAGGAACAAGGCAAATGCAGTATATGGGTCTTCTAAAATTTCACGACTGGGCAGGGAAAGAGTGCACACTATTCTTGCCCACTCTCCTATCCCTGCCTACTTACATACCCGCCATAGGCAACGGGTCTATAACCACAGTGACAGTCCCTCCCTAGACGAGGGGAGTCAACTGTCAAAATAATAAAATACAATAATTCAGACACAGGTCAAGGTACTGTAGGAAGCAGACAGACTAACAGAAGTAAAACTAAAACACTCACACAATAAGTCAAAGTCCACTAATCGCGTCAAAAACCAGAGAAAAGTCAGAGAGCGGAGCCAAAGGGTCAAAATGCCAGACATTACAGGTTCAGTAGAAAGCTAGCTAGGAGTACAAACTGAGCTCTTTAGCAGGCAAAGACTGGGAGTAGACTGCCAGCTTATATGGAGCCATAGCAGGTGCTCCAATCAAGGTCAGTTGACCAGTCCAGACAGCCGGACGTAACCCAGAAACAAAAAAACAACAAAACCTGTCAGAACCTTTTAACCCTATAGGTTCTGACAGTCCCTCATAGTTGAGGTATACCTATGATGAAAATTGCAGGCATCTCTCATCTTTTTAAGTGGGAAAACTTGCACAATTGGTGGCTGACTAAATACTTTTTGCCCCACTGTATCTGTATATGAAACAGCAGCAAGATGACGGCTGATGATGGATCTTTCTATTGCTATTTTTTCTAATGAAATTTTGTGTGACTTTTCAAAACATCTCATATTTCCATTGTTTGGCAAATGCGTAAACTTACAGTGGGAAGCAGGCTCCCAGGTTACAAGGTATTATGCCAAATAAATACACATAAGGAAGGTTCCATCAACAGAGGCTTGTTGATGTTCTCTAATAGGAGAATTTAAAGTGTTACTGTCATTAACCCCTTAAGGACTCAGCGTTTTTCCATTTTAATTTTTTCCTCATCACCTTCTAAAAATCATAACGCTTTAAATTTTGCACATAAAATTCCATATGATGGCTTATTTTTTGCAACACCAATTGTACTTTGCAGTGACATTAGTCATTTTACCAAAAAATCCACGGCGAAACAGAAAAAAAATTCATTGTGCGACAAAATTGAAGAAAAAATGTCATTTTGTAACTTTTGGGGGATTCCGTTTCTACGCAGTGCATGTTTTGGTAAAAATGACACCTTATATTTATTTTGTAGGTCCATACGGTTAAAATGATACCCTACTTATATAGGTTTGATTTTGTCGTACTTCTGAAAAAAATCACAACAAAATTGTCATCTTCTGACCCCTATAACTTTTTTTTTATTTTTCCTCGTACGGGCATTGCATTGATCAGACTTTTTAATCGCTTTTTATTAATTTTTTTATGATATAAAAAGTGACCAAAAATAGGCTATTGTGTACTTTTAAATTTTTTTGTGTGTACGCCATTGACCATGCGGTTTAATTAATGATATATTTTTATAGTTCGGACACTTACACACGCGGCGATACCACATATGTTTATTTTTATTTACACAGTTTTTTTTTATGGGAAAAGGGGGGATTCAAACTTTTATTAGGGAAGGGGTTAAATGACCTTTATTAACTTTTTTCACTTTTTTTTTTGCAATGTTATAGCTCCCATAGGAGGCTATAACACTGCGCACACTGATCTTTTACCCTGATCCCTGCAAAGCCATAGCTTTGCATGGATCAACGTAATAGGGGGTTGATTGCTTAAGCCTGTATCTCAGGCTTCGAGCAATCAAACGCCGATGGACGTGACGGAGCAAGGTAAGGGGGCCTCCGCTCGCGTCCTAGCTGATTGGGACATAGCGATAGTCCCGATCAGCCCGACTGAGCTGCCGGGAAGCTTTGACTTTCGTTTTCGACGTGGCGATTTACTTTGATTTCCGCGTCTGAAGGGTTAATAGCGCGCGGCACAACGATCTGTGCCGTGCGCTATTGGCCCAGGGTCCCAGCTATCAATAGCAGCCGTGACCGAACCGGTGTGATGCGGGGTCACGGCGTGGTACGCCCTGCATCCTTAAGAGGTTAAAAACAACTATTTACATGCGATGTAGCAGTAATTGATAGCATCGGGTCTCACTCCTGCGATTGTGATTAGCTGAGGAAGCAGGTGACATTGTGCTACATTGTGCTACATGGCCTAGATATTCGCCCATTTCTTTGCATATCTCTGTACCACCCCAACCATTGCAGCACAGCTAGGCTCCCTTCCATGCGTGCTGTGCTTAAAACTACAATTTCCTGCAGCCCTGAGAAGAATGATCTCCCTCCCACCTAGCGGTTGCTCCACCCATTGAAGCACGGACAGGCTCCCTTTCAACACCTGACTAGAGATGTTATGTCTCAAGCCGCACTGCAACCTTGGAAAAGCCTTGGACAATACTCATTTTGTATGCTGCTAAAAATAAAAATCGATGGCAAAGATCACATAAAAATGTCGAGACCAGACATCAAACACAGGTACAGACACTATATTATGAACTACACTGACGTTATAGCCCCTTTAGCATAGTTAAATAAAAAAAAAAAAAATTGTGGAATACTCCTTTAACCTCTTAAGGACGCAGGGCGTATGGATACGCCCTGCATCCCGAGTCCTTAAGGACGCAGGGCGTATCCATACGCCCGTGGGAATTCCGGCCCCCACCGCTAGCCGGTTGGGGACCGGAGCCGGATGCCTGCTGAAATCGTTCAGCAGGCATCCCGGCATATCGCCCAGGGGGGTCATTATGCCCCCCCATGTCGGCGATCGCCGCAGATCGCTGGACAATTCAGTCCAGCGATCTGCGGCGATTCCGGGTCAATCGGGTCTCCAGTGACCCGGTGACCCGTAATTACTGGCTGTTCGGGGCCGTCAGAGATGGCCCCGAACAGCCAGAGCCTGCAGGGGTGAGGTGGCACTGATGCCACCTCACGATCGCCCTGATTCGTCGGCCGGATTACCGGCCGACCAATCAGGGCGCCTGCTGCGGGCGTCACTCCCGCACCCGCTCCGCCCCTCTTCCGGAGGGCGTGAGCGGGTGCGGGAAGACGACCCCGGGTGCTGGGGACCCCGATCCCCGGCGTCCATGTTGGGATCGGGGCCCCAGGAGTGACGGCGGAGGGACAGTCCAGCGATGAAGCAACAGCAGGAGGTGAGTTACAGCCTCCTGCTGTTGCTTAGCAACAGCTCCCAGCATGCAAAAAGGGCATGCTGGGAGCTGTAGTTATGCAACAGCAGGAGGCAGACCACCACAACTCCCAGCATTCCCTTATGGGCATGCTGGGACTTATGGTTTTGCAACAGCTGGAGGCACATTATTTCTATGGAAAAGTGTACCTTCAGCTGTTGTCTAACTACAACTCCCAGCTTGCACAAACAGCTAAAGTGCATGCTGGGAGTTGTAGTGGTGCATCTGCTGGTTGCATAACTACAACTCCCAGCATGCCCGTTTGCTGTCGGTGACTGCTGAGAGTTGTAGTTTTGCAACAGCTGAAGGCACACTGGTTGTGAAACTTAGAGTTTTTTTTTTTTTTACCTAACTCAGTGTTTCACGACCGGTGTGCCTCCAGCAGTTGCAAACTACAACTCCCAGCAGTCACCTTACACCATGCACCGTACATGCTGGGAGTTGCAGTTTTGCAACAGCTGGAGGCACACTGGTTTTGAAACACTGAGTAAGGTCACAAACTCCGTGATACATAACCAGTGTGCCTACAGCTGTTGCAAAACTAAAACTCTCAGCATGTACAGTCTGTCAGCGCATGCTGGGAGTTTTAGTTTTGCAACAGCTGGAGGTCCCCCCCAATGTGAATGTACAGGGTACACTCACATGGGCGGAGGCTTACAGTAGGTATCGGGCTGCAAGTTTGAGCTGCAGCAAATTTTCTGCAACAGCTCAAACTGCCAGCGAGAAACTACTGTGAACCCCCGCCCGTGCGACTGTACCCTAAAAACACTACACTAACACAAAAAATAAAATAAAAAGTAAAAAACACTACATATACACATACCCCTATACAACCCCCCTCCCCTCCCCAATAAAAATGAAAAACATCTGGTACGCCATGGTTTCCAAAACGGAGCCTCCAGCTGTTGCAAAACAACAACTCCCAGTATTGTCGGACAGCCGTTGACTGTCCAGGCATGCTGGGAGTTTTGCAATAGCTGGAGGCACCCTGTTTGGGAATCACTGGCGTAGAATACCCCTATGTCCACCCCTATGCAATCCCTAATTTAGGCCTCAAATGCGCATGGCGCTCTCACTTTGGAGCCCTGTCGTATTTCAAGGCAACAGTTAAGGGTCACATATGGGGTATCGCCGTACTCGGGAGAAATTGGGCTTCAAATTTTGGGGGGTATTTTCTGCTTTTACCCTTTTTAAAAATGTAAAGTTTTTGGGAAAAGAAGCATTTTAGGTAACATTTTTTTTATTTTTTTTACATATGCAATAGTCGTGAAACGCCTGTGGGGTATTAAGGTTCACTTAACGCCTTGTTACGTTCCCCGAGGGGTCTAGTTTCCAAAATGGTATGCCATGTGGGTATTTTTTGCTGTCCTGGCACCATAGGGGCTTCCTAAATGCGACATGCCCCCAGTGCAAAATTTGCTTTCAAAAAGCCAAATGTGACTCCTTCTCTTCTGAGACCTGTAGTGTGCCAGCAGAGCACTTTTCACCCCCATATGGGGTGTTTTCTGAATCTGGAGAAATTGGGCTTCAAATTTTGGGGGGTATTTTCTGCTTTAACCCTTTGTATAAATGTAAATTTTTTGGGAAACCAAGCATTTTAGGTAAATTTTTTTATTTTTTTTTACATATGCAAAAGTCGTGAAACACCTGTAGGGTATTAAGGTTCACTTTACCCCTTGTTACGTTCCCCGAGGGGTCTAGTTTCCAAAATGGTATGCCATGTGTTTTTTTTTTGCTGTCCTGGCACCATAGGGGCTTCCTAAATGCGGCATGCCCCCAGAGCAAAATTTCCTTCAAAAAAGCCAAATGTGACTCCTTCTCTTCTGAGACCTGTAGTGCGCCAGCAGAGCACTTTTCACCCCCATATGGGGTGTTTTCTGAATCGGGAGAAATTGGGCTTCAAATTTTGGGGTGTATTTTCTGCTATTACCCTTTTTAAAAATGTAAAACTTTAGGGAAACCAAGCATTTTAGGTAAAAAATTTATTTTATTTTTTTACATATGCAAAAGTCGTGAATCACCTGTGGGGTATTAAGGTTCACATTACCCCTTGTTACGTTCCCCGAGGGGTCTAGTTTCCAAAATGGTATGCCATGTGGGGTTTTTTGCAGTTCTGGCACCATAGGGGCTTCCTAAAGGTGACATGCCCCCCAAAAACCATTTGATGCTCCTTCCCTTCTGAGCCCTCTACTGCGCCCGCTGAACAATTAACATAGACATATGAGGTATGTGCTTACTCGAGAGAAATTGGGTTTCAAATACAAGTAAAAATTTTCTCCTTTTTACCCCTTGCAAAAATTCAAAAATTGGGTCTACAAGAACAAGCGAGTGTAAAAAATGAAGATTGTGTATTTTCTCCTTCACTTTGCTGCTATTCCTGTGAAACACCTAAAGGGTTAAAACGCTTACTGAATGTCATTTTGAATACTTTGGGGGGTGCAGTTTTTATAATGGGGTCATTTGTGGGGTATTTCTAATATGAAGACCCTTCAAATCCACTTCAAACCTGAACTGGTCCCTGAAAAAAAGCGAGTTTCAAAATTTTGTGAAAAATTGGAAAATTGCTGCGGAACTTTGAAGCCCTCTGGTGTCTTCCAAAAGTAAAAACTCATCAATTTTATGATGCAAATATAAAGTAGACATATTGGAAATGTGAATAAAAAAAAATTATTTTGAATATCCATTTTCCTTACAAGCAGAGAGCTTCAAAGTTAGAAAAATGCAAAATTTTCAAATTTTTCATCAAATTTTGGGATTTTTCACCAAGAAAGGATGCAAGTTACCATAAAATTTTACCACTAAGTTAAAGTAGAATATGTCACGAAAAAACAATCTCGGAATCAGAATGATAACTAAAAGCATTCCAGAGTTATTAATGTTTAAAGTGACAGTGGTCAGAATTGCAAAAAATTGCCGAGTCCTTAAGGTGAAAAAGGGCTCAGTCCTTAAGGGGTTAAATCTATACAGCAAAAATTTGAATTAAAGGCTTGTGTTATAGATTCTAGTCAATTGCTGACTATCAATGTAAATCACAGGTCGAGAAACCCCTTCTCATAATTTTCCAATATACTTGAAGCTATAAAACTTTGAAGATAAGAATTACTTATTGTATATACTGTGTGATGTAGAATGTCCTTGTTTCCACACCTGGGTGTCACATCGAGGGTTTGTCCTGCAGTCACATGCATAGCAACCTCTTAAAAGTGACAAAAGCATAATGTGTGTATTATGTGACTGTTATGGCTGGAGAAATACATTATTCATCGTATTTAGTGCCCTCTGTATGGAGCATATTTCCCTGTCGTGGAAGGTCAAGGCCTGAAGTGACACAACGTTTGATGTCATTATTCTACAGGGTTGTGAATATTTAATTAGAATGAAGGAGGATATGAACAGCATTTTCTGCTTCACTGTCTGCAATGTAATCTTCTTCTGACTGCAGCATGGAAACCAATCCACACATTGTCAAGGGCAAAGAGTAGACTCTAGTCTGTCATAAGCTCAATAACCAGGGCTTGGGCTGTAGATTTCCTTTAATTCTAAGTATATTCATTTTGTGCATCACCTGCATATACTGTATAGGCCGGAGCAAGAGCACATAAGAATTTTTTTTTCTAAAGACTCATATTTGTTTAACTCAATTTATAGTTCATATCACCAAAAATAATGCTTATATGTGTCACCCCATGTCATACAGACACTTTATGTGTCTAGCTTCTGAATTAGGCACACAGATTCCTCTATTCTGCTGCTCACTCATTCTGACATCCTCTGCTCAGGAAGAGGCATGTCTGAAGCAAGCACTGACCTCTCTCACCATGCCCTCACTTACTCACTGAGTCTGCTGTGCTGTGTTGGGTCTCCTTATCCAATTACTGCAAGCTGCTTTGTAATCCCCTCTCTCTGTTTTCATGCTGCAGTCTGATACACAGGACAGGAGTGAGCACAGGGGAGTACTAGTCCTGAATTCACTTCCTAGACTTTGTCCATGCCTGTGCTTCAGCTGGGACAAAGAAGATGCTGCTGCAGCCAGACATGAATATGTTTTAACGACTTAACTTAATTCAGTTGATTTTGAGTTATAAGGAGACTGCCGAATCCCTGGGATCAAACCAGGGACCTTTTGAGCTTCAGTCTAACGCTCTCCCAACTAGTGTTGAGCGGCATAGGCCATATTCGAATTCGTGAATATTCGCGAATATGTGGACGAATATTCGGCATATATTCGCGAATATTCGCATATTCGTAATATTCTCGTTTTATTTTCGCATATGCGAAATTTCGCGCATGCAAAATTAACATAAACAAAAATTTGCATATGCGAAAATTCGCACACCTGTCTCACACAGTAGTATTAGAGCCGTCTTTACACCACAGAAGCTAGAAGCAGAGAGGGATGATCACTGTGATGTGTACTGTGAAAAAAACCAAAAAAAATACAAATATTCGTAATTACGAATATATAGTGCTATATTCGCGAATATTCGCGAATTCGCGAATATGCGATATTCGTGAATAAAATTCGCATTGCGAATATTCGCGAGAAACACTACTCCCAACTGAGCTATTTCGGCTAACACTGTGTTAACCGAAATAGCTCAGTTGGGAGAGTGTTAGACTGACGCGCAAAAGGTCCCTGGTTCGATCCCAAGGTTCGGCAGTCTCCTTATAACTCAGAATCAACTGAAGTAAGTTAAGTTATTGATGCGTTTAGAATAATATGTTTTAGATGGTATGGGGACCCCTAGTGGCCCCTTTTTTTTTTATAAGCCATGATTTCTATAAAAAGAAGATATTTTTTATGTAGTATATTAAAGAGTTAAAGGGGTTATCCTGGAAAAAACATTATTTATATATATATATATATATCTCAACTGGCTCCAGAAAGATAAACATATTTGTAAATTACTTCTATTAAAAAAATCCTAATCCTTTCAGTACTTATGAGCTGCTGAATTTGAGTTTTTCTTTTCAAGTGCTCTCTGATGACACGTGTCTCGGGAACTGTCCAGAGTAGAAGCAAATCCCCGTAGCAAACCTCTTCTACTCTGTGCAGTTCCCAAGACAAACAGAGATGTCAGCAGAGAGCACTGTTGCCGGACAGAAAAGAACAACTCAACTTCAGCAGCTGATAATTATTGGAAGGATTAAGATTTTTTAATAGAAGTAATTTCAAATCTGTTCAACTTTCTGGAGCCAGTTGGTATAAAAAAAAAACATTTTTTTTCCCTAGAATAACCCGTTAATGTTTTGTCAAGATGTAAATAAAAAGATTTTGATTCTGACAGTGCACATTTAATAAAACTGATGCATGTTCTGTATAGATAGAGAACCAAGGAATCCCAGACCACTTGCATAAATACAGAGGATTCCTTTAAGAGATACCATATTACCTTCACAAATATTTGCACTGAAATTCTGAAGGACAGATCAAAGTGCAGAGTCTTCTTATGATTTTATTTGCAATAAACAAGTCATTAAAATTCAGAGAATCAATATACATTAGGGGAATTTATGCAGATAATGTAATTAATGTTCAGCTTCCAAGTGTTTCATAGAAGAGGTGGGAAATGATAGCTGTGTACACCACTTTAGGTGGCAGTGCATTGCTTTTAGCAAGATTGGACTGTCTAATGGACGCTGGACGCCCATTAGCCTTCTAGGGGCTGCAGTTAGTGTTCACAGGAGTTCAACACAAGACAACAATGTTACATCTCTGGGCTGTCTTGAGCTGGGATTCTTGGGCCCACCAAAGGAAAAAACATTCTGAGGGCCAACCTTCCATCAATACAGAACATGCACCCACACAGGACATATCATCAATAAGGTCTTGCGCATAAGGGCTTTCATTGGGACATCAGCATACTCCAAAAACCTCCCCATACTGAAGAGTAGACCATTTGATGACCTTCCCAACTCCACTATATGATTGTTGGAGTTTTACTCTAAAATGATCACTTCTAGGTAGTTATGAACCTTAAAGTGTACCCGTCAGATCCAACAAAATTTTTTTTATATATCACTCAGTGCTTAATCCTGACCATGTGTCTAGCACCTTTATTAATTTTTTTATTACACTTTTAATTTAGCTCACTAGTCTGAACTCCTCTCAAAGGGAGGGGGCGTGGCCTCACTGTGCAGGTCTCCGCCCCCTCCCTCAGTATGCTGTCTGCTCACATCTCCCCTAGCATTAGCAAAACTACAACTCCCAGCTTGGCCTCACTGACAGTAGCGGGACACAAGCTGACAGTGGGAGGATTTTTCCTCCAGCTATGACCCCTGCACTCACATCTGTCAATCAAGGAAGTGTGTCCATGACATAGGTGATGATGCATGGACACAGCAGGACTAGTATGTGTCCAAGCAGGCAGGGGGGGGGGCAGTTGGTTGCTTTACAACATATCAAAAGTTTTTGTATCTGACAGTGCCCATTTTAAAGAGTACCTGTCATCTCCCACAAAAATATAAGTCATGTTACTGAGTAACTAATCTTGATCATGTACCCAAATACCTTCTGTCTGTTGCTCACTTGGTTTTTATCCTGTGATTTTGGAGGGGACGTTTCCTTGTTCTGCATGACTTATCTTCTTCCCTGAGTCCGCTGTGCTGTGCTGGGTCTCTTCATCCAATCACAGCAGGTTGCTCTGTAACCCCCTCCTCTCTGTTTTCAGACAGAAGTCTAATAGACAGGACAGGAGTGAACACAGATGAGTGTTAGTCCTGCCCTCACTTACTGGTCCAATCCATGTGCTTCAGTTTGGACAAAGATGAGGCTGCAGCCAGACATGATTATGTTCTGGATGGTATTGGGACCCCTAGGGGTCTTTTTTTTTTTTTTTTTTTTATAAGCCACGATTTCTAAACTTTTCTTATGAAGTATATTAGAAAGGTTAATGTTTTGCCAAGATGTAGAACATATAAAAAGTTATAGAATCTGACAGTGCCTATTTAAATTAAAAAAAAGTTTGTAAACTTTAACTGACTTTGTATTTCTTCACTAATGTTACACAACACACAGTCTGTCTGGTCAGCACCTATTCGCAGAGACATGCATACGCTAAAAAGATGCTTTTACCTAGTCTTTATGTGATGTTGGCAGAAAACTTTTCCTCCATTGTATTAATATTTGATACCATTCAGGTCTCTGAACTCTCCTTTAAAACTCCTCATCCTTTTACGGTTATAGTTTCATGTGAACCAAATTAAAAAAAATCACATTAATTAGTGATAGCAAAAATATCGACAAATCATTGCTGATCCCTAGCTGAACATTTCCCATATTACTTTGGGGCTGACCTAAAAGAATACAGTCCTGTATGTAGTGCAGACAATGAAGAGTGCTGTGCTGAAATGCAGGCGCATTCACTATATTAAACTGTAGGCTCTTTTAAGTTGCAATGATGCAAATGTGGTAGGAAATTGACTTTATCGATGCTATCTGCTGTAATTTTGGGGTAAATTACCCTTCCAGTACCAGCTGCTGTATACTACAGAGGAAGTTGTGTAGTTCTTTCAAGTCTGACCACAGTGCTCTCTGCTGACACCTCTGTCCATGTCAGGAACTGTCTGGAGCAGGATAGGTTTGCTATAGGATTTGCTCCTACTCTGGACAGTTCTCTGGGAAAATGGGACATCAAAGTAGGGGCTCAGACTTCAAACTGAAGAATGTAATTTATTCATCCAAAGATATGATAAAATGGAATAAAATAAAGATAAAATATGATACAGTAAATTAAAAAGGTGTAAGGCAGTACACCGCAGCGTTTCCAGCCCGAACCGGGCTCTTCGCCTGACGAAGAGCCCGGTTCGGGCTGGAAACGCTGCGGAGTACTGCGTTGCACCTTCTTAATTTACCGTATCATATTTTATCTTTATTTTATTTTATTCCATTATATCATATCTTTGGATGAATAAATTACATTCTTCAGTTTGAAGTCTGCGCCCCTACTTTGATGTCCCATTTTCCCAGAGGACTACACCTCTACTGTGCTTTGCTACTGTTACCGGATCACCAGGAGTTATTCCGGAGGGACCAGGAGGCAGCAATCTTCTACCATTTGCATGCTGGTACAGATGTTATGCTCTGAGCATAACATTTGAAGGTAAGGGTCCATCCTATAGACCCGCGTCCATTCATTGTGATATTCATCATCCTGAGTTTACCTGCACAAGGTGCGCACCTCTCTCTCTCTTTTTTTGTATTTTACTCAGGACAGTTCCTGACACAGACAGAGATGTCAGCAGAGAGCACTGTGGTCGGAGTGAAAAGAAAGAACTACACAACTTTATCTGTCGTATACAGCAGTTGATAAGTACTGTAAGGATTAAGATTTTTTAACAGAAGTCATTTATTAATTTGTTTAACTTTCTGACATCAGTTGATTTGAAAAAAATTTTTTTATTTCACCAGAGTACCCCTTTAAAACATGGTTTCAGTGTTTCTCTTGCAATTGTCTGATATCATTCTCTTCGCCTCTACTAAGCCTTGGGGGTATCTGGGTACTGGGAGCAACAGTTCTGACCTAGGAAAGACAAAAACTATAGATGAAGCCCAGTTCTGCCATCTAGAGACCAGCCAATGTGAATACAGATAAATTAATATAAATATTAGTGAATAGAACTACAATTCCAATTTAAAAACAATTTATTAGCGAAAACATTTTTTTGTTATGAGTATGTGTTATTTGTTTATGAGTAATAAATAAAATAAATAATGCAATTTTGCTTCCAAGAATATTTCAGAATAAGGGAATGCCGGACACGGGCAGACTGTCAGTGGATGCCACATTACAAGCTGTCACCATGTCACATTACTAATTCCTGTACAGTATTGCTTGTTCTCCAGAGCACACATCTCATATGTCATAGGAATGATGGCTGATGGAGTGGTATTATCATGGTGTGTATGTTGTCTGTAAACAAAACTCGAATATTAGAGCCTGCGATGTTTTACTCTACAACCATGTTGCATTTACTTATTGTTAGACCTGGCTAGTAATGTAACGAAATAAAATACCACAGGGAGGCAGAATGTCAATACCCTATTTGTGTACCAGACCTACTATTGGCTTATATCTACTGAAAACCATGGAGTAATGAATTACCAATTATACTAATGGCTTCCATATATTAAGATCTTATGGTTAGATAAAATCTTCTGCAGCCAGACAAGCTGTCTCCTGCAAAGCTTACCTTGTATTTCTGGCTATATGAGCCTTAGGTGGACACAGTTGTGATAAGGGAACTGACCAAGAGCAACATAAACGTATACAACTTTGTACAGACAAACAATTTCAGTTGCAGTTACAGGGATTGTTTGGCATAGAGAAAAAATTAATAAAGGGGGTTGCATTTTCAGAACCCTTATTTATTAGCCAGAGCAGAGAGTACCCAGCATGTCTCTGCATTACATAAGCAGCCTTTGATTTCAGTGGAAAGTGTGTAATGCTTTATTTCCCCTGTGGGGGTGATGTAACAAAATGTATCAACTAATACCGTCCCTTGCTCTATCTTTATTTTCTAAGGGAACCAAAACTGACTTCAACAACTGAATAGTAAATCACTATCCGTATGCCTGTTAGAGTCAGACCATACAACCAAAAAATGAGGACCCACCACAGGTGTTCTGACCCTCATCAAGTGTACCTCCAAGGTTCTGCAGACTACTGCAGGTGCTTGTGTCATTTAGAGACAGTTCTGACCCTTGTCAATGACTAATGATGGATCCAAACTCTATTTCTGTTGGTGGAGGGGTTGGTATGGGATGACTGAGATCATGTGGATGAAGAAGAGCTTCTGCTTCAACAAAGCACTGTGCATTCCCTCCACCCAGAAAAAAAAAGTTTAAACTGGCAAGAGCAAAAGCCTTCTTTACTATAAAAATGTGAACTTGTGGAGCATCCACATTTTCTGCCTTTCCTTAAATAAACTTAAAAGGAAAACTGTCAGCAAGTTCACCGGCACTAACCACTAGTGTTGCTCGCGAATATTCGCAATTCGAATATTATTCGCGAATATCGCATATTCGCGAATTTCACGAATATAGCGCTATATATTCGTAATTACGAATATTTTTATTTTTTTTTTCTCTTCACAGCACACATTACAGTGATCACCCCTCTCTGCTTCCAGCTTGTGTGGTGTAAAGAAGGCTCTAATACTACTGTGTGAGACTGCCGGACGAAAATTCGCACATGCGAAAATTAGCATATGTCAAGTTTCGCATATGCGAATTTCCGTATGCTAATTTTGTATATGCTAATTTTCGCATATGTTAATTTTCGCATACGCGAATGTTTGCATATGCGAAAATAAAACGAGAATATTACGAATATGCGAATATTCGCGAATATATGACGAATATTCGTCCATATATTCGCGAATATTCGCGAATTCGAATATGGCCTATGCCGCTCAACACTACTAACCACAATACAGTGGGTTATAGTGTGGGTGAAGAGGAGTTCATACAGGGGTCACTTACATTTTTTTGCTGAGTTGCTGTTGAGTTTTTGTCTGGTAAAGTCCCATGATTCACCCCCTTTAGATGCGCTCTGCAGGCGTGTCCCCCGCCGGCAGTCATACTTTGAGTCTCAGAGGAAGGTGCATAAGCCCGCCCCCCGAATTCGCATATGCATTTTCTTCAGCTCCACGTCACCCACGTCCTAGTGACGTGGAGTCACATGCCCCCTGAGCACTGCGCTCTGTATGCAGTGTGCATGCGCTGAAGATTTTACGCAGCTGTCACATCCTCATGACATGAGAGCTGTGCGTCCCCAGAGAGTGCTCTGCGCAGTGTAACTGCGCATGCGCCGGGCCCTCGCTACAGAAGTCGGAAGTAGCGAGGGCCCAGTACATGAGCAGTTGCACTGCGCAGAGCGCTCTCCGGGGATGTAAAGCTCTCATGTCATCCTGGGGCGTTTGACTCCACATCACTAGGACATGGGTGAAGTGGAGTTGAAGAAAATGCGTATGTGAATTAGGGGGGCAGGCTTATGCACCTTCCTCCGGGACCCAAAGTATGACTGTCGGCGGGGACACGCCTGCAGAGCACATCTAAAAGGGGTGAATTAGGGGACTTTACTGGAGGAAAACTTGGCAGCAACCCAACAAAAAAAATTTAAGTGACCCCTGTATGAACTCCTCTTCACCCACACTATAACCCAGTGTATTGAGTTTAGTGAGGCTGAACTTTCTGACAGGTTTCCTTTAACCCCTTAAGGACTCATGACGTACCGGTACGTCATGAGTCCGCTCCCGATCTATAACGCGGTCATAGCGGGTCGGGCCCGGCCTCTAACAATTGTTAGAGGCCGGGACCCGTGGCTAATAGCGCGCGGCATTGATCGTGTTGCTGCACGCTATTAACCCTTTAGACGCGGCGTTCAAAGTTGAACGCCGCGTCTAAAGTGAAAGTGAAAGTATGCCGGTTAGCTCAGGGAGCTGTTCGGGATAGCCGCGGTGAAATTGCGGCATCCCGAACAGCTTACAAGACAACTGGAGGATCCCTACCTGCCTCCTCGCTGTCCGATCGCCGAGTGACTGCTCAGTGCCTGAGATCCAGGCATGAGCAGTCAAGCGTCAGAATCATCGATCACTGGTTTCCTATGAGAAACCATTGATCAATGTAAAAGATCAGTGTGTGCAGTGTTATAGGTCCCTATGGGAGCTATAACATTGCCAAAAAAAAGTGAAAAAAAAGTGTATAAAGCTCATGTAACCCCTTCCCTATTAAAAGTTTGAAGCACCCCCCTTTTCCCATAAAAAAAAAAAAAACAGTGTAAATAAAAATAAAAATAAACATATGTGGTATCGCGGGGTGCGAAAATGTCCGAATTATAAAAATATATTGTTAATTAATTCGCACGGTCAATGGCGTACGCGCAAAAAAATTCCAAAGTCCAAAATAGTGCATTTTTGGTCACTTTTTATATCAAGAAAAAATTAATAAAAAGTCCTATCAATAAATCCTATCAATGCAAAAATGGTACCGCTAAAAACTTCAGATCACGGTGCAAAAAATGAGCCCTCATACCGCCCCATACGCAGAAAAATAAAAAAGTTATAGGGGTCAGAAGAGGACAATTTTAAACATATAAGTTTTCCTGCATGTAGTTATGATTTTTTCCAGAAGTACAACAAAATCAAACCTATATAAGTAGGGTATCATTTTAATCGTATGGACCTACAAAATAAAGATAAGGTGTCATTTTTACCAAAATATATACTGTGTAGAAACGGAAGCCCCCAAAAGTTACAAAATGGCGTTTTTTTTTTCTTCAATTTTGTCTCACAATGATTTTTTTTCCCGTTTCGCCATAGATTTTTGGGTAAAATGACTGATGTAATTACAAAGTAGAATTGGTGGTGCAAAAAATAAGCCAGCATATGGATTTTTAGGTGCAAAATTGAAAGAGTTATGATTTTTTAAAGGTGAGGAGGAAAAAACAAAAATGCAAAAACGGAAAAGCGCTGAGTCCTTAAGGGGTTAATATATATATATATATATATATATATATATGTATTTTTTTTATATGTGCTAACTATTTACCACTAACCATGTTTCATCCAGGCTGTAACTATATAACAGCACATTGTTTTTATTTCTTTACTGGAATTTATGTAAATTTCTTGCTACAGTTTTGAAAGTTTATTAACCTATAAGTGACAAGGGAATATTTCTTGTTTAGCTATCTTTCTTTACACTATATCAAGATCAGGAGAGAGATTTGTGGAGGAGACCGGTGGTGAACCGTTTAAACTGTATTGGTTTGGCAACAGAAACCAGTTAAAGAGGCACTGTCATTATGATTTATTTTAAATATTTTGTAGTACTACTGATAAGATGACTTTTTTAAATATACATTTATTAACTAAAATGTAAATTTTATTAAAAAATGAAAATAGCCGCAACTAGGGGTCATCTATCTTTATGCAGACAGACTACTCTGGATTTTGCAGCATACTGGATACCAGCTGTAAAGTTTGTTGGTATCCAGTATAGGAGATCACCATTGCACCCCTACAGCCTTCAGCTGTTCCTAAACTACAACTCCCATGATGGGAGTTGTAGTTTTACAAAAGCTGGGAGTACAGAGCTGTGTATTCTCCAACTGTGTGCCTCTAACTTTTGCAAAACTAAAGACAAAGGATGTGTATGCATGCAGGGAGTTGCAGTTTTGCAACAGCTAAAGTCAATACTGCTCTAACAGAGTGCTTTACAAACAATGCAGCTCCAGCATTTGCAAAACTACAGACAAAGTATGTGTGGGCATGCTGGGAGTTGCAGTTTTGCAACAGCTAAAGTCTGCTATAACAGAGCAATCAGCTCTGCTCTAACAGAGGGCCTTACAAACAATGCAGCTCCAGCTTTTGCAAAACTACAACTCCCAGCATGCTTGAACAGCCAAAGCTTTCTCTGACTCCTGAATGGCAAAGAAGCTAATCAGACATTAAGGAGTCTGTGAAAGCTGAATGACACACATAGCTATAGCTATGTTGATTAGAATCCAGCTTTACTTGGAACAGATAGAAAATGTATGCATAAAAACCTGTGCAGTGATTTGCAGTCTGCCAGGCTGCTCCCAGACTCAGAGCAGCAGTTCACAGTGAGGAAGAGAGACGGACACGTCCCCTCCACAAGGCAAGAAGACACAGCAAGTGAGCAACATATACAGGCTATTTGTTAGGGATATATAAGTCCTAGACAAATAAAAATTACATGTACATGATCAGGATTAGGTACTGAGTAACATATCCCTTTTTGCAATATGACAGATATGCTTTAAGGGATTGGCAGAGGGGAGGGGTAGAGGAGAAGCAAAGAGAGAGATGGATAAGTTGGGCAGCAGAGTTGAGGATAGATTGGAGAAGAGCAAGAGTGTTTGCTGAAAGGTCACAGAGGAGGATGTTGCAGTGGTTCAAGCAGGAGATGAAGGGGCCATGTACCAATAGTTTAGTTGAGTCAAAGTTGAGGAATGAGCGAATTTAGGATATGATTTGAAATGAAGGCAGTGGAAGGAGATGAGGGTCTGGTTGTATGGTTTTAAATTTAGAACAGAGTCAAAGGCGACCCCAAGGCACCAGACTTAAGGAGAGAATGGAACCAATGACTGTCTTGATAGATCAGGTGGTGGGAGAGGGAGGGGGGGTGGAGTAAGATGGAGAAATAATTATGAATTCTCCATGTTAAGTTTAGAAAGTGTGAGAAGAAGAAGAAAGGCATAGCTGACAGACAGTCTGGGATTTTGGATAGGTAGGAGAAGATATCTGGACATAGTAAATAGAGAAAACAATGCCTATACACACAGCGCTTGCACATACACATAGATACCAAAGGATGCACATTCCTGCACACACATTTATGGCCGAGGATAATTGTACATTACGGTTTTGTAACATTTTGAAACTAAATCTAAATGTGCTGAGGGGACAAGGTTTTGTACCATAAAAACTGTGAATTTGTGGAACATCCATATCTTTTCCCCACCCTTAATTGAACTACAAGGATATATCAACTGTACTGACTAGGTATGTGGTAGAGGGTGTTGGAAGGGCAGATGTTTTTAACCCTTAGGGCAGATAGTATTAACCCTATGTGTTCATGACGCCAGGGCGTGGTTATCCTCTACACCACCCGAGGTATGGCTGCTGGTTCCTGGGTCAGGCGTGTGGTAAATAATCACTGCAATGCAAGGTTGCTGAACAACAGCCGCTTTACTGAGGCAGACAGATGTTAAAGTCTTTATAGCTCAGTTTAGGCCCAAGGAGATGACCAATGAACTTCAGGAGGCTTGTTGGCTCGCTGGGATTTGTAGGTGACTTGGACTCAATTATGCAATCCCACGCTGACTTGACTATGCTGACTAGATTTCTCCCCTGTATTCATGCTTACCAGACTTTGACTTTCCCCTGAAGGGGGTTCCATGGATAATGGCTGCGTAAATAGGCCTTGGTCTCCCTCAGGAACACCAGACACACTCAGTTTTTCGCTTGACTGTAGCTCAGTATGCACAAAGACTGACTCGGCTAGCTCCTCCCTGCAATATGAGGGAGCAATTTGGAGGGGTCCCATAGGTCACCAACAAGTCACCTGGTCAATTACAACAGGGCTTAACAACAGGATTTAAAGATATATTAACACATAATGCAATACATTAACTCTATAGGGGCAATGAGAGTTCTAAGAAGTGTGGGGGCTGGGGGACTGGGATGGAGTCCAACTGATAGGACCAATACTGTACAGAAGGACCACTTCTGTACTGGGCCACCACAAACGCCCTCTCTTAAATGAAGCCATCCTCTGCATACAGTCCTTGAGGGGGGATGAAGAACAAGGCCACTGGCCCAAGACGAGGGTAAACAGTTTCTGGGGCATTTTGTAAAAATCCTGCACAGGGCTGGTAAATGGGGAAGAGTTTATGTAGCATTGTAGATGAATGTCCAAACATACTCATATGAAAATGTGGTATTTAACGAGGATCCAAACAGATGAAATTGTCTTAGCTTGTGTGAGGTCAGTTAACCTTGTAACTGCTTTGGTGTGGATAGGGCTGTCTGAAGCTTTCAACCCTGAAGCCTGTGCTAATGGGGTCCATCGTCTTGACCACTACTTCTCCCCATAACAATGGACTACCAGTTATATTGACCTTATCTGTTTTTACAATACAACAACAGTAACAGTATGTATAACAACAACAGTATGTACAATAGATTTTCCACTTTTTTGTGCTACTGCTCTCTCAGGCCACAAGAGAACCCTGTGCACAGTGGACAGGAAAACAATAAGCTTTAGACACTTTATATTTTTATGGACTTACATGGACTGAATATAAATATATTGGCTATAAGCTAACAGTCCTATCTTAATACTGTATATGACTATTTCCTATACATTAAAGGTAATATATACATTACTCACTATTATACATTTGTACTGACTCTCTATCTGTCATTATGTAGTGGATAAACATTTTCAAGACTAGCCAATAATAGTAAGTTTTTGACTATTGACTATTATATACATAGGTGTCTTGTGTACACCAAATTAGTGGCTACAACTACCATGGCTAGAAGAAAACATTAGGCACTATAGACAATTGCGTAAACATTTTATATACACTTTATTACAATATGGTACCAGTGAAACAATTTTACATGAATATTTGGAAATGCATACATTTGTGTGAAAATGGTAAGCAATATATTATGCTCTCACATAAACCATAGTACTGCTCTACAGTTCCAGATACTAAGAGATTGTAGTAAAGGATCACGGCCGAAGCTGGGTACGTAAGCTTGTGAATTTTGGTTATGGGGTAGTTCTTGGCAAGTCCGCCAGGCGCATCACTTAAACGTTACGTTGCAACCTGAAAAACAGTAGTGATACTCCACAAAACAACTTTTAGTCTCGTGACTTGACAGTAGGGAAAACAAGAAATGAACATGTGACATTTATCCTGGAAACCTTCCATCCCAGCCTCGCCTATCATGGTGCGTCCTGAGCAGAGACGTGTAGCGGGGACCACGGGACCTCCAAGGGACTGACTGTGGTGTTTCACAACACCTAGGATAACCTGAAATCAGTAATGGTAGGGCTCACTGTTACCACCATCTGTGCGGCAGCAGCTTTCGCCACTGGGGACAAAGTGTTGGTGCCTGTTGGGCCGGCCAAACCTCCTCAACAATAGGAGTAGGCCTGGGCACATCTGTAGACTTCTTCCTTGGATCTGGATGGTACTTGGGTGCCATGACGGGCACCTCGGGCAGGAGCTCTTCCTCCATTACTTGACCTTTGACTTGTGGAGACAGTAGACCAAAGGGATCCGACTTCCAATCTTCCGAGGGAAAGCAGACAAAGGGGAGCTGTGTGAGGTTCTTTGGTCTGGTGACAGCTGCCGCCCATTCCCCTCGTACAGAGTGGACTGGGGTATACTCCACTATTTCCCTGCTCTCCAAGGAGTGTAAATGTGTGGGGAGGTAGTCTCACTTGACTGCTCGCCTGTTGACAAGAATGGTGCCCCCATGGTAGCAGTCCATTAAGTTGCCATATCCCCGGACTCTATCAAATTTCACAACAGTAGCTCTTCACCTCTCAAGGGGTGAATCTTCTGCTCTGGGGTGGTCCAACATGTGAATATACAGGCATTCCAATTGCTTGGTGTCTGACTAATGGGCCTGCCTCACTTCATAGGGCAATTCTTTTGGGCCGCATTCACGCCGCCTCTGCGCCCTCATCTCTTCCACAATTGTAGATATCTGGGCCTCCTGCGTGGCCCTCTCGGACACTGCTGCTGGAATAGAGGGATGCTCTTTTCCGGGCAGAGGGAGTAGGCATTGGTGCCTGTACCGGATAAGTTGCGGCTCATTGCCGAATACCCACTCTGGAAGGAGGTGAACTGGGGTGTGTGGTGGTCTTCTGGGCCTGGGGGGAGGACTCTGGGCTGTACTAACTAGAGGGGGTAGAAAAGGCGGCTTCCGCCGGGGTACTTACATCAGATTCCTTTGTATGCAACTCCACCCACGACCCTCAGGACCGATAATGCAGGGACAGCCTCACCGGCGATGCTCCTTTGGATGACACAGGCATTCGTCCCTCAGGAGTCACTGGCCACTGCTCGTCGTCTTCTGGCAGCAGGACTTTCAAGCATTTCTCATTGCCTCCTATCCATAGCTTCTGCAGCCATTTTGCCAGCTCCTGGAACACCTGAGCTCCGGCCGCTGCTACTTTGCGGGCGCTGGGCACATCTTGCGACTCACAGATCTCATGCTATCCTGTGCTTCCACCAACTTACTCTGCTCACCAACTTCCTGCAGACTGCAGAGGTTCAGCGGCGCTGCTTCTTTCATCTTGGGCTTCGGCA